>NW_009649983.1:0-4478 GCF_000708025.1 Charadrius vociferus
TTAACTCAATCTTGAAAAAAGTTCTTTGGGTCTCCTGAATGCTGGCCAATGGAAAGTGTAAGACAGGCTTCTTGCCAGTAATGATCATTAATGATTTTTCAATACCTGGATTTGGTGGTGGTTAGCGAAAAAGGCAAAAAAAAAAAAAAAAGTCTTGTTGAAATAAATATGGTAATCAATGACAATATCAAAACATGGGAAGTTCAAAAAGCTTTGCTGCTCATCAGCATAACAATAGTTACAGGCTCCACATGTCTAGAAGTAGATATCACAAAGTGCAAAATATGTAATTACTACAGTTTGTTTGTTTAAGTCCCAGATACTACGAAAACATGGCATACTTTTCTTGCCATTGAACTGAAATTGGAATATTTTTTTTTTAAATCAGGCAGAAAATAACTCTGATCCATCAAGGCACAAACGTATATAGCTTCCATTGAAAACACGAATAGCTAGGTGTCCAAATATCTTTGTGGATCTCAGCTTGGCATAAAGAGTGGATGAGAAGCTTTATAACCAGAATCAAAAATAAGACTAGATATCCTGAACAGGTGATTCTCTCTCTGGGCAATCAATATCCATTGATGTTCATTATCTGCTTGTCCTAAGTCAGGCCAAATTAAAACTGCTTTTGGTGAAAATATCAAAATAATCATCACCTAGAAGTTGTATTGCCTAAGATAGTGCCACATATAGTGTTACCAATCCAGACCATTCACTTTCTGTCCATGAGGGGCAGCATGAAGATCATGCTGGTCAGAGTATGGCACTCAGAGGAACATCCAGAGTCAATGTATTTGCTCACCGCATCATCGAAGTCATTCACAAACTTTGTATTGTAAACTGCTGTTTACGCTTACAATAACAGATGCATAGTTTGCAACTGCTAACAACTGTTTATCATTTCTCTGCAAATTTACCTTCTACCGGCAGGACATTTGTTGCCTGAACACTGCTGGAGAAGTTGGGTAGTTCCTTTTCCAGCATTAACAACAGCAGCCTACCTGTTTAACCGCAAGCTACACAACTGTGTCCCCAATTTATCCATTCACTTAAAGTTACTAGCTGATGCCATCTAGAACCGCAGTCCTGTTCCTTTCTCCCAGTCTGGCCCTGATCCTGTTGAAAGCTTGTGCAGGTGCTCATGTTTCTACTGCTCTCTGTAGGGTTGCATCCAGCATAGTGAAAGGGAAATCCAAATTGTAACTGCTCAGCAGCACTAGTTTGTAACCAAGGAATGATCCGGCACAGACGGCAAGAAAGACCAACTGCAGAAGGGGTTAAACTGGCTGGAAGCAGGGATGCCAAAGACAGCAGGACTCCCTGCAAGGGAATGAAATTTCCCTTGGTGAAGAGATAAGGAAGAGCTGCAAGTTCTCAGGGGCCACCTTTGGGCAGCAGAGCTGGGCTGGGGGGTGGACCCAAGGCTGGGCTGAAGTGCCCCATGCAACCATTCATGGGATTGGTGCTGGTGCAAGTGGATATAGGGCATGAGCTCGTGATGCATCTTTGCAGACTCCTTGTAGAACCGCTTATGGTGGTAGAACTCTGCCGAATGCAGTGTTCTTTTATATTTAAGCACAAATGTGTGTTTAATTCACCTTAAGGGCTACCATAAAAATTCCTCATCAACAGCCACTGAGCAAGACTGGAGCCCCGCACAGAGCTCACCATTTTCAGTTTGTCATTTCATCCGAATATACAGCACCAACCACATAAGCAAATGGCCAACTGATGAAAACTTTTAATTAATTCTTAACAATCATACACAAATGCCCAAAGCACCATACTTCTGATGCTGAAGCATGACTTTTTTGTGTGTGATTTTCTCTTCAGCTCTAAGACATCCTTGCTCTAAGGTACACAAGGCTGTATTTTGCTAATGAAAGAGCATTCTCATCAGCAAGCACAGTCCTGCAATCCTTACAGAGGTAAACCACTCACCAAAATACTGAATGTCTAATTGAAACACATGGGAATTTTGCAACATTAAGAAGTGTGGGCTGGATGCCAAAACTATTCGTACAAAATGTTATTCTTTTTCTCATCTGCTCCTATCTTTATTAACTTGATTTATTTAGCTTTACTGGAATTTGCAGGCTGGAGTGGTCATTCAGTTAAACACTGCCCTCTCCTGGAACCGACTGACATTTTTCAGGCTCTTACAATAAAAACAGTCAAGACTTTTTCAGTTACTGTAAATGCCATCATAGTTTTTGAACAATTTCAGTCTGATATTAGAAAACCGATGCTCTGTAGGGAGTATAATGATTTACACAACTCTCGTAGTGTATGACTTGTGTATTCCACTATTGTCTACTTACAGGTCTCTAATGTCATATGAAACATGATCTTCCTGAATAAATAAATAGTGTATGAATCTGCGCCAACTTTCCAGAGCTTTTAGAGACTTTAACATTATGGAATAAAAAAATGTACCTTCTACAGGGCTTGTTGTACTGCAGGGCATTTTTGGACCTCCACTGTCTCAACTTGGTTTGAATTAATACTCTATTTAAAAAGTCAAAATTACAGTAATCGTATTTGATGCCCACGACATTTATCTGAAAACTCAAAACCAAAATCAAGGACTAGCAAACAAATACATTATTACTGCTCCCTAAGTCTTCCATTTAACACACACATATTCAACACTGCATGCCATCATAACTGACACAAGCTCCTTCTCTTTAGTCCATGTCTTTTTTTGACTCAAACCTAAAATAGCAATGTTGTCATTTATACAGTCTCAAGATATAATAAACTAGATGGTGCAGTCTTAGTCTGCTGTGGATGAGCTGAATATTCCAGTACAGCAATAAATTCTACCTCTATTTTTAAAAGACTACATATCTTGAAATCTCTAATGCCCACCTATGCTTTAGATACAACTTAGGGCTGCAAGTCCTTGTTTGCAACAGAAAGAAAATGAATTTTACTTTACCTTTTGGATATAATGCATAGTCTAAACATGACAGTTTGATTGTCCCCTCACATACACTTGAGGACGACATCTGGTGTATAGAAAATGAACTAAACCATGTGATCTTCCTTATTATTCTGGCTTATTTCTGCTTTATTAAAAGTAGTGCAACACTGATGCTGGACAGGTGGGGAATTGGGTCCCCAAGGAGGATCTAGAATGCTGCAACTACAGGAATGATGTAAGAAACTTGTAAATTCCCTGAAACAAATGGTGAGAGACAAAAGGGAAGAGGAGGCCCTCTGAGCCTCACTGAGGAATGTCTCAAACACTCGAAAGTACCTTGAAATGTAGCTATAGCCACGAGGCGGATAATGTGGAGTCTGGATGGTGTAGGCCTTGTGCTCAAAGAACTGATAAGGCTAACAATTGCTTAATTCTTGTGTGACTCAGGCGAGAGAATAGCACAGGATGCTCTGCAGGAGGGAAAGTCTTGTGAAGACAGGTCTTTCTGCTCAACTTGTGAAGCTTGTTCGTTCTCTGTTTTCGGGGCCATCGTGTCTGATGAATGACTATAGGACTCATCTCTCCACCCAAATCATGCTACACGTCATGGGGGGGGGGGAAGAAACGCTAGCACTGTAGCAGTGGGGCAGGTCGTACTGACAATGCAAGTATAAAAGGGGAAAATAAGTGCCCCTAGGGAGGTTTTTCCCCCGGGATCCACAGAGGAGCGCTTCTATGGAGCGCTTCTATGAACCAGAGACCCCTGTTGCCTGGACCAATGCTGGAACCAGGACTGGTGATCTCTTTATCTCTCCCTCTCTTTTTCTCTATCCCTCTGTTTGTCTTTCTTTTCTTTTTTTCTTTTAAAGTTAAGTATGTAACACAAGGCATACCTTACCACTTGCCATAATTCATGGTATATCTGTTGTTAAGTACCGCTTGCCATAATTTGTTGTATATCTGTTGCTAAGTAATGCAAGGTGTACTTATTGTGGACCTAGTAAGATATATTAATCACTATGGGAATCTAATAAAGGTTTTGTATGGACCTTGAGAGTTGTCTCACCTTAGTCAACACCATTGGGGATTTGCAAATCTGAGTCACTTCCCCTCCCTCTCCTGAGTGGGGCATGACAAATGAGCAAAAGGGAAACCCACAAGTGAAGGTTGATAGACTTTTTCCTGAAAATAACATGCAGAATTTTGCAGCCTTTAAGAGTTTTTGTATCTGAGAGATATGCAAGCATCTAACATACCACACCTTCCATTTCGAAGACTGCAAGAAGTACAAGGATTTGATGAGTGCAAGAAAAAGCCAATGATATAAATAACAATGCATTGTTCATTGCAGTCTTAGTTTTGCTATGGGGTTTACTATTGTTTCCATGGAAAAGCTACACACAAATTGTAGGTATTCTGCAAGCTACAAATACAGAAAAACATTTTTGTATTGGAACAAATCAAAATCTTGGCAGTAACTACACAGGATTAAACATGGTCGCTGAGAAGACCAGCTCCAGTATAGGTAAGGCTGCACTGAGGAAGGGGA
>NW_009649984.1:0-647 GCF_000708025.1 Charadrius vociferus
CAGCTCCCTCAGCACTTGTGGGTGCAATCCCATCAGGGCCATGGATTTGTGGGTGTCGAGTTTGCCTAAATGGTCTCTAAACTCATCCTCTTTAACGAAGGGAAAGTCTTCCTTTCTCCAAACTCTCTCTCTTACCTCCAGGGTCTGGGATTCCTGAGGGCCTTCCTTAGCAGTAAAAACTGAAGCAAAAAAGGCATTCAGTAACTCCGCCTTCTCTGCATTCTCCATCACCAGGGCACTCACCTCATTCAGCAGCAGACCCACATTTTCCCTAGTCTTCCTTTTGCTACTGTCGTGGTTTGGCCTCAGCCAGCAACAAAGAACCACCCAGCTGCTCGCTCAATTCCCGCAGCCGTGGGAAAAACCGACAGAAAAAGGCAAAACTCGTGGGTTGAAATAGTGCAATTTAACAGAACGGCAAAAGGGGAAAAAAAAAACAACAATGAATAAGACCGATAAAGGGATATAAAGACGCAATTACAGTACCACCGCGCAGCGCACCACCCGGACCTGGATCACCGAAGCCCACACCAAGTGGCAACTACCCCGCCTCCCCAGCTAGCTCCTCTTATAGCCTGGGCATGCGTCACATGGTATGGAATACCTGCCTCCCCTGCCGTCTCCTTGGGGAAATTAACCCCATCCCT
>NW_009649984.1:702-1229 GCF_000708025.1 Charadrius vociferus
GATCTTACAGTTCCCATAATCTATGGGCCATCCCTCCAAAATGTCCATTAAACTCACTTAGTCCATGATGGTAGGCTCCATCTGTGAGAACAGTCTCTCAGGTCACATGAGATGGTGTGTGGTGCTGGACTGGTGCATGCTGTATCTGAAGCTCGTAGCTGGTGTACCTGATGTACTCCATGTCCATGGTCCACAGGTTGAAGATTGCTGGGCGCAAGCTGCTGAGGTCAATTCTTATTACATCGTTACTGCACTTTACTCAGTCTCAAAGTCCATCTGTCATTGATCTGGGTGATTCTTCTATAGTACCATTGATAGCAATCATAATAATGATAACATACAGCAGCAAAGTCATTTAACATTTAACATAATAAAATTTTATTCATTGGCTATTCTCACCCAAAATCAAATCCCCATGAGGTACGCATCGGACCTCCCCATCTTCTCGCATCACCCACCAAGTGCATCCAGGTTCTTGAGCAAAAGCAATCCCACGGATAGCTTTGCCTTTGCCTGAGGCAGGACTA
>NW_009649985.1:0-219 GCF_000708025.1 Charadrius vociferus
AGTTTGCTTTCACATGGAGGGGTGTCCTTATTTCTTTTACATCCACCTGCTGTTTTTTTTGTTGTTCCTCAATCGCCCAACTCTTGGGTATATATGCATCTACGTGACGTACCTTCACAGACAGCTTTTCTAATCAGGCAGCAATATCTTGTCACAAGTCAGCAGCCCAGATGAGTTTGATGAGCCCACAAGTCTGCAGAGTCTAGTTGGAGGTTAGTA
>NW_009649986.1:0-869 GCF_000708025.1 Charadrius vociferus
TGGGCTACTAACGGGGCTCTGAGGCTCTCTTGGGGCACAGAACCCGCCCGTAACTCCTCTGGCTACCGAAAGGCCAAGGGATGGCAACGCAGGAGCCAGCCAAACCGGCTACCGCCGGAGGCATCCAAGCGGCCCACGGGCCACCCGATGTCCCTAGGGAGGAGGGGAATAAAAGGGGGGGGGGACACGACACCCCATGTCAGGTGGGGCACCGCCACCCCGTAGCCGGTGGCTAGTAGGGTATTTTGGGGGCTAATGGGGCTTTGGTGGCTACTGATGGGGTTTGGAGGGTCTGGGCTACTAACGGGGCTATGAGCATCCCTGGTGGCTACTAATGGGGTTCTGAGGGTCTGTTTGGGCTACTAATGGGGCTCTGAGCATCTTTTGGGCTACTAATGGGGTTCTGAGGGTCTATTTGGGCTACTAAGGGGGCTATGAGCATCTTTGGTGGCTACTAATGGGGTTTGGAGGGTCTGGGCTACTAACGGGGCTATGAGCATCCTTGGGGGCTACTAATGGGGGTTGGAGGGTCTGGGCTACTAACGGGGCTTTGGGGCATCTTTTGGGGCTACTAATGGGGTTCTGAGGGTCTATTTGGGCTACTAAGGGGGCTATGAGCATCTTTGGTGGCTACTGATGGGGTTTGGAGGGTCTGGGCTACTAACGGGGCTATGAGCATCCTTGGGGGCTACTAATGGGGTTCTGAGGGTCTGTTTGGGCTACTAATGGGGCTCTGAGCATCTTTTGTGGCTACTAACGGGGGTTTGGGGCATCTTTTGGGGCAAATAATGGGCTTTTGAGGCTCTATTGACACCATTAACGGGGTTCTGTGTGTCTGATGAGGGGGTCATCCCAGTCCCTCCCAGTCC
>NW_009649987.1:0-1055 GCF_000708025.1 Charadrius vociferus
AGGGATAGATGGATGGAGATGGAGGGATGGAGATAGAGGGAGGAATGGATGGATAGATGGGGATAGAGGGATGGATGGATGGAAAGTGGGATAGATGGATGGGGATGGATGGATAGGGATAGATGGAGGGATTGATGGATGGACAGAGATAGATAGTGGCATGGATGGAGATATAGGGATGGATGGATGGATGGAGATAGAGGGATGGATGGATGGATGGATGGAAGGAGGGATGGAGGGATGGAGATAGAGGAATGGACGGATGGAGATAGAGGGATGGATGGATGGATGGATGGAAGGAGGGATAGATGGATGGAGATGGAGGGAAGGAGATAAAGGGGGAATGGATGGATGGATGGAGATAGAGGGATGGATGGATGGAAGGTGGGATAGATGGATAGAGATGGATGGACGAATAGGGATAGATGGAGGGATGGGGGGATAGAGATAGATGGAGGAATGGATGGATATGGATATAGATGGAGGGATGGATATAGATGGAGGGATGGATGGAAGGATGGATGGATGGATATGGGTGGATGGACAAGAATGGAAGGATGGAGATGGATGGATGGAAGGAGGAATGAATGGATAGAGATGGATGGATGGATAGATGGAAGGAGGGGTGGAGGGATGGGTGGAGGGATGGATGGATGGACAGATGGATGGATAGATGGAGGGATGGATTGCAGGAGGGTTAGATGGATAGAGATGGAAGGATGGAGATGGGTGAATAGATGGAGGGATGGATAGAGATGGATGGAGGGATGGATGGAAAAATGGATGGAGGGATGGATGGATAGATGGATGGATGGACAGATGGATGGACAGATGGAGGGATGGAAGGATGGATGGAGATGGATGGACGGATGGATGGATGGATGGACAGACAGTCGGATGGATGGATGGGAAGCTGGACTGACGGCTGGGACCGAGGGATGGAGGGACGCGCTGTAGGATGGACAGCCAGCAGGAGGAACGGTGGGGCCACCGGGCAGGAGGCTCCATGCCCCACACCCCTCGCTGGCGCTGTGCCGCGCTGGGGACCGGGCGCC
>NW_009649988.1:0-278 GCF_000708025.1 Charadrius vociferus
TTCTCTTTGTTATTCAAAAAAGGCTCGTTCTTCTGTACAAAAATGATTGATATACAAAAAAAGAGAAGGGGGGGCGGGGAGAAAAGAAGAAAACCTAATAATAATTTAAAAAAAACCCAAAAAACCAAAAACCAACAAAAAACCAACCCAAGGACGAACTAGCCAACGAAAGGAGTGATTCGATCTCGTGTTGCACTGCGGCTGGGCTGCGCTGGCGGCAGCGGTGGGGAGCGGCACACGCAGCGCACACGCATGCACACGCACGCACACGTACACAC
>NW_009649989.1:0-244 GCF_000708025.1 Charadrius vociferus
AGTAGTGCAAGTTTCCACTTTGACATATACACATTTTTTTTTTTTATAGACAAGAGTTTGTTTCACTGATCTTTGCTAATCCCATTTCTTGTCATCTTTGGTAGTCATTGTCCCTTCGTGTAAGCATGGTACCAGAAGTGAAGAAACAAGACTAAAAACATAGAGCCATATAGCCAAATAATAAACATGAAAATTGGATACTGGTACAGACACTCATCCACTGTATGGGAGCACCCAGCCAAAC
>NW_009649990.1:0-251 GCF_000708025.1 Charadrius vociferus
TCAACACACCCCCACATCCCCTGGGCACCTCCATGCCCCTGCAAAGAGGGGAGCATGGCCCCAGCTCAGCCTCAAGTCCCCCCCAGCTCTGCACCAGACTCCCAAAGACAAGTTCAACTAGGCTGTAATTGCAAGAACAGGGCAGCACGGGTGGCTGTGCACCCTCCCAGAGGAGTCCTGGCGCTCCCGGGGACAGGTGGCCAGCAAAGAGAACGGGTGCCGGGCCCCGCAGGGCTGCTGTCCGGTCTGGA
>NW_009649990.1:2032-3122 GCF_000708025.1 Charadrius vociferus
GCAATGGGTGCGTGTGACCACGTCAGGGACGGACTGACTGCAACAGGCAACTCAGCGTGAACTAGGAATGCAGCGGAGGAGTCTGAGCAGCCACGGCACCCCCGCTGCCCTGCACTGCCCACGCACACCTCTCTGGGGACACCCAGCACCTCGGCAGCCTTCGGCACACAGGAGCGCAGACAGGCCCATGTCTGGACAGGACCCAGCGAGCGCTGCCTGTGCACACGCGGGCACCCCACCACACACAAACACGCATAGGGCGCATCTGCACGTGTGCCTGCTGACCCTGTGTGTGCTCGTGCGGCCAAATCTTCACACACACACACAAAGGACACGCACAGCCCTGTCTGCTTGCACAGATGCGAGCACGCACACAGAGCTGCCTGCATGCGTGCACCCAAACGTGCAGGCAGTGCTGTCTGCACGCACGCACCAAATGTGCCTGCAGCACCATCCGCACGCATGCACCGAACACCCAGTGCTGTCTGCATGCGTGCGCTGAACATGCATGCAGCACTGTCTGCACAGCACACAGCCCCACATGGACTCTTGTGTGTACAGGCACACGCACGCAACAGCCCCTCTCCTCTGCAGGGCTCTCAGGCGGACACACGGGTCAGGAGCAGAGCCACGGTCGCAGGACCGATCCCTGGAGATGCTGAGCAAAGCAGGGGCACAGCAGCTTGACCAGAGCTGCCCCCTCATACACGCATCCAAGCCCTGTCCCCGCGGCGACAGCCCAGTCTCTTCCCAGGCACCAGTACAGATAGGCACTGCCGCGGAGATGGGCAGGCACCAACAGATGCACAGCATTTGCAAGCTGACAGGCGCTTCCTAACTGAGAGACAGAGGGAAGAGCCGCAGGGACCCACAGATGGTCAGGCAGGCGCGAGCTGGAGCCATCGGCGCCCACGCAGGCACTCACACAGTGACACGCAGCCCACGAAGCCACGTTGCACACACACGAGCGGCGGTGCGCAGCGCAGGGGCCGGGCACACCCACAGCGCACAAGGATGCGGGCCATGGTGGGGACATCTCCTGTGGGCGCGCAGGGAGGGGACATGCCAGGACTCTTACCCATGCTCCGTG
>NW_009649990.1:4309-8601 GCF_000708025.1 Charadrius vociferus
AGTGGGGCATGTTCATGGACGCACTGGAGGGCAGGAAAGGTGGCCGGGCCAGGCTGGGTCGGGAGCAGTCTGAAGGGCAGAGTCATCAGCCTAGGCACTGCACAGCTCCTCCAGCCCCCTTTTAGCTCCCACTTCCCCTCCTTGCCCACTGCTCACCTCCATCTCCCACCCATCCCCAACCCCGGTGTCCCCATCCCAACAGAGTTGGGTATAACCATGCACCCAGCTGGGGCCAGATCCCACAGGCATCCTTTACCCCCCCCACCAGTCACCCCAGCAGAGTCCAGACCATTCCCCCCACCCATATCTCCCCATACCACCCTCACCGTGAGCTGCACGGTGACCTGGAAGGAGACAGGGCCCGGCACTCCTGGGTGTTTCTCCAACAGCACGTAGTACCAGTGCTGCCAGAAGGGCAGGTCCAGTGCCAGCTGGCAGGGAGCGTGCTCCCGGCAGTCCAGCGCCGTGGAGTTGTGCAAGGGGGGAGCCTTGGCCCGCACTCGCAGCCAGAGCGGGCAGCCTTCGGCCCCGCGGCACCGCAACACCTCCACCAGCACACGCGACGTGTAACTGGGCACAAACACCCTGTGGGACAGTAGTGTCAGGGCCTGCCCCTCACCATGAACCAAGAGGGCTGGGGAGGCAAGCCAGAGGGATGAGGCACCCTGAGCTCCCCACCCTGGGGATTCCCCCTCCTTAGGAGACCTTCTTGCACTTACTTGTAGAGGCAGGAGCGGTTGTGGGGGGCCATACTCTGCTCAGTGACATAACCAGGGTACAGCACGGCAATGTTCACCAGGCGCTGCACGATGAGCTGTGGCTGGAAGAGATACTGGCACTCCTCGTAGAGCCCCTGCACCAGCAGGACAGTCAGCATGGGGCAGGATGCAAGGAGCACTCCTCCCTTTTGGGACACCTGCCCCAGGGGCTGCCGGCCCAGGACAGTCAGACCCAAGCAGAGCCCTGCAGTGAGCCCTGCAACCCCACGGTCCCCCCAAGCCCTTCACCTTGACGGAGATCTTGCCTTCATCTTTGGGCAGGTGGGCAGCCAGGAACCAGTCCCCGGGCAGTGGGCTGGTGACATTGAAGACCCCTGTGGTGCGGTTGGGCAGGGTCCAGGTGAGGGTCAGTGTGAAGGAGCCAGGGACAGACGTGTCCCTGGGGAAGTGCACGTGCAGCGGGTTAATGATGGAGGGAG
The DNA here is from genome assembly GCF_000708025.1 of Charadrius vociferus. Taxonomy (NCBI): domain Eukaryota; kingdom Metazoa; phylum Chordata; class Aves; order Charadriiformes; family Charadriidae; genus Charadrius; species Charadrius vociferus. Next base: position 5,508 of record NW_009649990.1, read on the forward strand.
CCCCTGAGCAGAAATACCTGCAGGAAAGACAGCAATTAGCAGGGCAAATGCTGGGCATCGTGGCAAGGCAAGCCTGCCCTACACGTGGAGGTCTGTCCTCCATGCTATTAGGAAGCTCAAAGACATGATGGGGAAGTCATCTGTAAGCTGGGATCTTGCTGGAGATTGTGAGCTTCCTTGGGTGGCTGTTCAAGCAAAACTGTTCATGTATGAAATGCACAAGAGTGGAGCCTGCAATGGTCCTGGGAAGATGAATCATGGTGAGTGAGTGTGCGCATGTGTGTGTGAATGTATGTGCATATATGCATGTGTGTATATGCATATACATGCCTGTGTGCATGTGTATGTATGAGTGCCCCTCTGTATGTGTGCATGCATGTACATACATGTGCATATGCAAGCAAGAAGCAGACAAGAGCAGGCTGGCTCCAAGGCAAGTCCAGGCAGGGGGCAGCAGGGGCAGGTGGGTGCAGGCAGGGGCAGGCGGAGGCAGGCAGGAAGGAAACAGATAGATCAGGCTGCTTACTCACACGGTGATGCTACGGTCTGGGCATTGGTCTCCGAAGGTGCCACCCTGCTCCTTGAAGGTGATGAGGTTCCAGACAGCGATGACTGTGTCCTCAGGGATGTGGAAGTGGAAGAGCTCGATGCTGGCAAAGGAGCGGAAGGGGCTGAGCTTGCGTGGTGTGCAGGTGAAATAGTCGGTCACGAAGAGCCCATCTGTGGAGGAGACCCAAGAGGCTCTCAGCAGGATGGGGGGCTGTGGGAGTGCAGCACCCCTCCCAGACCAGGCCCACCCAGAATCTGAACATGCCCCAAAACCAGCAGCCCAGAAGCAGGAGGGGCTGGGGCTGTGCCATTTCAGTGTGTCCCCAGGGCTGATGTCAGCCGTCCCAGCTGCGTCTCCCAGCCCTGGCACAGTCTGCATCATCGTGCCTGGTTCAACATTGCCTCAAGCCCAATTCCTGGAGCTGTGGGCACTTATCCTCTGGAGCCTGAGGAGACCTTGGCCCTGGCTGCTCAGGCTCTGCCTAAGTGCAGCCCACCTCTTTTGACTCATTGTCCTCTTCAATGAGGACCTGCTCCCTGCATTTTACCTGTAATAAAGGGCCATTGCTCATGGCTTTCATTCTGCCCCAATAGGTCAACTCCCACAGGGACACACAGATTCCCCCCTTCTCTGTCTGCCAATGAGGTTCAGCACAGAGCCCATCATAAACCGCAGAGTCCCACCCTAGAGCCACGAGAAGAAGAAGCAAGCGGTGCACTTCCTGCACAAATCCCCAACTCCCCCATGGTTTGCAGAGGAGAAATGGTGCATATATACACACATGGGTGCTGTCTGCATGCACGGCGAAGTGGAGGCATGCACACCCGCATGCATGGGTGTGTGTGGCTGTGCACAGCTCCATGTCTGCAAGACACTTCCTGCAAGCCCACAGCACTGGGGCCACATGTCCCTGCCCGACTGTCTGACAGTTTGGTTTCCAGGGATTTCTAGGAGCCCTGGCAGAAGAGAGGTAGCCACATCCTTGGCACAGTAGAGACAAGGGAGAACTGGTCTCCACACAGCAGCTGTAACTTCACAGAATTCACAGAATTCACAGAATGGTTAGAGTTGGAAGGGACCTCTGGAGATCATCTAGTCCAACCCCCCTGCCAGAGCAGGGTCACCTACAGCACGTTGCACAGGACAACGTCCAGGTGGGTTTTGAATGTCTCCAGAGTGGGAGACTCCACCACCTCTCTGGGCAGCCTGTTCCAGTGCTCCACTACCCTCAAAGTAAAGAAGTTCCTTCTCATGTTAAGATGGAACTTCCTATGTTCAAGTTTATGCCCATTACCCCTCGTCCTATCACTGGGCGCCACTGAAAAAAGACTGCTCCCATCCCCCTGGCATCCTCCCATTAAGTATTTGTATGTATTAATAAGATCCCCCCTCAATCTTCTTTTCTCTAGACTAAAGAGACCCAAGTCCCTCAGCCTTTCCTCATAAGAAAGGTGCTCCAGTCCCCTAATCATCTTTGTTGCCCTTTGCTGGACCCTCTCCAGCAGTTCCCTGTCTTTCTTGAACTGGGGAGCCCAGAACTGGACACAGTACTCCAGATGCGGTCTCACCAGGGCAGAGTAGAGGGGGAGGATGACCTCCCTCGACCTGCTGGCCACACTCTTCTTGATGCACCCCAGGATGCCATTCGCCTTCTTGGCCGCCAGGGCACATTGCTGGCTCATGGTCATCCTGTTGTCCACCAGGACTCCCAGGTCCCTCTCCACAGAGCTGCTCTCCAAGAGGTCAGCCCCCAACCTGTACTGGTGCATGGGGTTATTCCTCCCCAGGTGCAGTACCCTACACTTACCCTTGTTGAACTTCATAAGGTTTCTTTCTGCCCAACTCTCCAGCCTGGCGAGGTCACGCTGTAAGGCAGCACAGCCTTCTGGCGTGTCAGCCACTCCTCCCAGTTTTGTGTCATCAGCAAACTTGCTGATGGTACACTCTATCCCTTCATCCAGATCATTGATGAATATGTTGAACAAAACTGGGCCCAGTACTGACCCCTGAGGGACACCACTTGTTACTAACCTCCAACTAGACTCTGCGCCACTAACCACAACCCTCTGAGCTCTATCTGTGAGCCAGTTCTCAATCCACCTCACCGTCCATTCATCTAAGCCACACTTCCTAAGCTTTCCTGTGAGGATGATGTGGGAGACAGTGTTGAAAGCCTTGCCAAAGTCAAGGTAGACAACATCCACTGCCCTCCCCTCATCCACCCATCTAGTTACTTTGTCATAGAAGGCTATCAGATTAGTCAGACAAACTTCACCCTACCATTGCCACACTTCCCCAGTGACAACTTGGGAGTCCCATCCATTATTCCCTAGAGATGCACCAAGGATGAGATGCACTTCTGTCCTGGTTCCGGAAGGGATGGGGTTAATTTTCCCAAGGAGCCAGCAGGGGTCACAGGTATTCCATGCCATGTGACCCATGCCCAGGTTTGAGGGGGGAGCTACCTGGGGGAGGGGGCAGGAAGACGGGGCTGGGAGCGGGCTGCATCGGTGCGGGGCCGGTCGGGGAGCAGCGGCACTGTAA
>NW_009649990.1:10000-10791 GCF_000708025.1 Charadrius vociferus
CCCCCCCCGGGTGTTCCACTGCTCCACTACATGAGCACCGCCTGCGTCCTCCTGGCACACGCACCTCTGCCCCACTGCACATTTATCTCCATGACCCACAGCATGCTTATCGTCATGCACCACTGCACATACATCCTTGTGCCCCATTGCATAGGCATCTAGTACCCTCTGCACATGCATCTCCATGCCCCATTATGCAAACACCCCATTGCACATGCACCTCCTGCCCCATTGCACACACACCACCCCACACCCAACTGGACACGCCTCTGTGCCTTGTTGCATATGTACCCCAAACCCCACTGCATGTGCACCCCTTACCTTGTTGCACAGACTCACCATGTCCCATTGCATGTGCATCCTGCATCCCATAGCAGGCAGACACTGTGCCCCACTGCACACACACCCCTGTGCTTCATTCTCACCCACCTCCTGCCCCATTGCGTGCACACCCCACATCCCATTGCTTGTGTACCTCATACCCATAGAAAGCACATCCCTGTGCCCCACTGTACACACCCCCGCCCCCCACAGCATGCAGACCTCTTACTCACCCACCCCACGGCACATGCACCCTGCATTTGTACCTTGTTCCCATTGCACAAGCACTCCTGTGGCCCATTAATGTGCACTCCTGTGCCCCATTGCACATGCACCCTCTGCCTCACTGATCATGCACCCCATGCTCCGTTGCATATGCACTCCTGCACCCCATCCCGTACTCATCCCTGTGCCCCATCACATGTATGCCCCACATCCATTGCACGCTCCCCGCGCCCCCGGCCCCGCGG
>NW_009649990.1:11094-13963 GCF_000708025.1 Charadrius vociferus
GGGAGCAGGGACCTAGTGCTGGGGACAGGGATATAGACTGGAGAAAGGGACATAGGCTGGAGGACAGGGGCTGGGGACAAGACAAGACATGGGGCTGGGGACTAGGATATGGGCTGGGGACAGGGACATGGGCTGGGCAGGGATACAGGACTGGGGGACTGGGACACAGTCTGGAGACAGACACTGGGGCTGGGGAACAGGAGGGATACAGGGCTGGGCACAGGGATACAGGTTGCGGACAGGGATACGGGCTGGGGACAGGGATACGGGCTAGGGACAGGGACATGGGGCTCAGGACAAGGATACAGGCTGGGGACAGGGATATGGACTGAGGGACAGTGGCACAAGCTGGGGCCAGGGACACAGGGCTGGGGAACAGGGGACATGGAGTTGGTTTTGTCCCAAATCTGGGTTCTTTACCCATACCCAAAGCCAGTAACCCACAGAGCAGAGGTATTTCCAAGTTTATTCCATTAATACGCAGAAATGGGGTGCTCGTCCCAAAACGGGAGCACACCTTAGTTCTAAAAATCTCCGCTTTTATACATTGATTATTACATATTCAAACATTTAATACAGATTCATGGTTATTCTCTTTAAGGATTGGTCGAGATTTCTTTCCATGGAAATTAGCGCACAGACCGTGTCGTCTTCTTCCATTGTTCTCTTTTGAGTAGGTGGTATCATTTGGGTAGGTGGTCAATGAGTTGGTGGCCGTGCCCCTGCCGGAATTACCTTTAACCTACATCTCCTCTGATCTTGGCAGTTCCAAGTATTTTTTTCGGTTTGCTGACCAGGCCTACAGTTCATCACTCTCTTGACAGGAATACCCTGCTTGTCAACAATGCTACATTGTCTGGTGGTTAGTTGCTTAATTGAATCGTAGATAAATCATGTCAATTTACTATTTCTCTATTTTAATCTTAGGTAAATAATTAAATAGGTTTGGGGCAGTATAGAGGACTTGAGCAGCAGCAGGTTTCCTTGGTTGCTTCAATTACATTTTACATTTCATTTTCCTAGTTTATGTCAATTTTACTACAACACTGGGCTGTGTGGATGGGATGTAGGGGGACAAGGGGGCTACAACGCTGTAGGCAAATGGGGTGTTCTGTGGAGAGTGGATGGGAGGCAGGGAGGGCTACCTATGGGGGCTGTTTAATGGGGTTGGGTGGTTTTCTAACAGTGGCTACCATCTTATAATAAATTAGAATATTCATCTTATAGAGGAGGTGTATGGGAGAGATCGTCTGGGCACTGCCTGCGGGGATGAGGGCATCCCAACTGGAAATGATCTCATCACACTTCCCCAAACTCCCTTGAGATCATCCCCAAAGTTCCCTGAGATCACTGTCCTCCTTGGCCACAGCAGAGGCGGGTGGGTGACTCGTGGGCACAGCCCCACTCCCGGGGGTGCTCTGCCCTGCACCAGCCCTGTTCCCACCCCATGCCCCCATCACAGAGCACCCTGGGAGCTGCGCAGGGAAGCAGCTACCCCTGGTGGCCCAGCCCGACTGCCCAGCAGCCCCTCCCGGGAGTGCAGTCCCCCTCCAAGCATAGCTGGGGGTCCCCTCCCCAGCGGCCACCTCCTAGGTGGGCAGCTCTGCCCTTGGCATGGCTCCAGGGCAGGTGGCCCCTGGTACAGGGACTGTACAAGGCCTATGGTTCTTCCAGGAGCAACTTGGTCCTTCTCTCCTTGGGAAGGGAATAGGGGAGCCTGTCCTCCCCAGGATACTCCCCAAAGGCTCCAGGGTCCCACTGGAGCTCCGTGGGACAAAGACCATGTGAGCGACACCAGTGGATGTGGGTACCCATAGGGGTGCTGGGCCAAGTGGGACCCTCACGGGGACCTGGGGGGAGGAAGAGGCACTGGAGTCAGGGCAAGAAGGGGGTCCCTGGGGCTAAGCCGGCATGGGGTCACACAGGAAGGGCAGGGTGAGCTGAGGGGGGCTGGAACAGTCTTACATCCCCCAACCCTTCAGGAGCTGCCCCATGGCCCAACATCCCCCAGGTATGCAGAATGCTCCATGGCTGTGAAGCTCCCAGGTACCCTTCCGCCCCCCGGGGCATGGCAGACCCCTTCATCACAAGTCACGGCCACAGTGGTTCCCTGCAAACCCCGAGCACCTGGGCCAGGTGGCTCCAGACACGCAGCACCAGGGCCAGGCCGGCCACAGAGGGCGTTTCCCCTCTAGCCCGCCTGGGGGCGAGGGGGGGACAATGCCCATGCCTGCCCATCCCCTGGTGTGGTCCGGTTCCGATGGCTCCCCCAGTGCCGGTCCCGAACCAATTCGGTCCCAATCGCTCCCCCACGAAAAAAAAACGCTCTGGTCCCAGTCCGGTCCCCACGGATCTCCCCGGTTCCGGGACGATCTGCGTGGCTCCCTTTCGTCCCGATGTGGGCCACTCCACGCGGTTCCCCTGGGCCCGTTCTGTTCCACGCGGCTCTCCCTGATCCGACCCGGTCCTGGCACGGTCCCCCAGGCTCCCATGGGTCCAGTCCCGGTCCGATCCCGTGGCACCCCCGATCCGTTCACTATCTCGGTCTTGGTCACACTCCCACAGCGCTGGAGCTTTGCGAGGAGGGGGCTCTGCTACCTCTGCAGCTATCCATGGTGATGCCATGGCCCCTGTCCCGCAACCCTCACATCCCCAGGGAGATGGCCATCCGCACCCAGAGTGGAGCTGTGTGTCTCTTGAGCATCAAGACAGGGTGAAACCAGGCACTCAGGGCTGGGAGGGGGCTCGCACAGACCCCTGGGTCTTGGGGTGTGGGGGGGTTCAAGCAAGAGGGGCAGCTCTGCCCTGTGCCAGTGCTGCTTTCTCCCCACAGGCTGCAGGAGCCCTGCCACAACCCCCAGACTATGTT
>NW_009649990.1:14053-16174 GCF_000708025.1 Charadrius vociferus
GAGGATCCCCCAGCCGGGGGTGCTGACAGCACCCTGATTTGCTGCTGCAGGCCCCCAAGAGATGCCACTTTGACTCATTCAAGGTGGGTGAGGAAGCCAGCTGCCAGCAGGGTGAGTATGTGGTGCTGCCCATGTACCTGGGCAAGGGCTCACCCCTCCCAGCACCTTGTCACCACCCAGGTGAGTCTCACCACACCCAGGGGGGACAGCCAGGAGCCAGGGGGGGACACAGCCCCAGCACAGCACCAGCTCCCAGCACCCACAGAGCAAGGGGATCACCCAGCTAAGAGGAGCTGCCACAGGCTGTTGGGGTGAGCTCCACTGAGCTGTGCTCCCCATCCCAGTTCTCCGTGTATGTGCTGGATGAGTGGTTGCCATTGGTGCCTGTGCTGAAGTGGGTGCACATGATGAAGGCCCCCTCTTTGCCCATGTGATGTTGGAGGGCCCTGGGAGGAGCCATAAAGTGCCGCTTGGCACATCCTGCACCCAGGAGCTGCTGCTGCTGCAATACCAGAAAGAGATGGGGCTCCAGGGTTGCTGCGGGGCTGGGTCTTCTCTGTGCCCACATCCCAGCCTCCTTGCCGCTGGGATCAGCTTCTGCCCTGGCATTGGTGCTCACCGGTCAATTTTTGGCATGTCTTTCCACAGGGGGCAGCTGGGCAGCCTGCCAGCTGGCAGGGCCTCTACAGAAGCTGCACAGCATTGCCAGCTGCCTGCACCTGACCACCCAGCAGCCACACCGCCACTGCCTGCTCCAGCAGCACCAGGCACCCCCATTGCCGGTGGGTGTCCCACATCTTCCTGGGGTGCAGGTCCTGGGGGGAGGACACAGCCCCCAGGCTGCGAGAATGGAGGGGAGGGTACAGCCCTCACTGTGCCCTGGGGTGGGGGTGAAAAAGCAAAAGCAAAGCCCTGAACAACCCCATGCACAGGGTGAGAGATTAAATGCCTAGAAAAGGATGTGGGGGCAAGAACCAGCAGTGACCATGCTTATGGGGGTACAGAGCTGGACCCCACTGCTGGCCAGACCCCAGGAGTGGCCCCAGGACTCAGACCCTGGTGGCAATGTCCACCCTATCCTCACAGGGCTGGCTGCTGCGCTGCAGGAGGATGAGCTGTGGGAGTCCCTACTGGTTTTCCATCTCTGCTAGGTTGAGGATATCTGCCAGAGGCTAACCCACAAGGCAGCACAGTCCCCTGCTCCTGCCTGGGAGGACAAGGCTACAGCAGACTCTAATTCTTCCCCTCTCTTTGAGGCTCTGTCTGGCAGCCTGCCAGGTTTGGGCAGTGAGGAAGAAGAGGAAGAGCAGACCTCCTATTTGTCCAACCTGAATGTGGTTATCAAAAAGGACTGGGAAGAAGAGGAGGACATGGGCATGCCAGTGGCTCTGAAGGAAGCCAAGGGCCGAGGGCTGAGTAGCCATTTCATTTGCTTCCCACTCAGGCAGCTGTTGTGCTGGAGTTTTATAGGCTGGTAAAGCACTTAAAAAGTCTTTAGGCAATTTCCACTTTCTCAATTTCTGCTTTTGCTCAGCTAATGTTTGATAGCTAGACCCCCATAATGATTCATCATCAATTTGCAATGTTTTCATTTTTTCTGTCACTTCTGACACTTCTACGTCTCTCTCAGAATCTTTTCCACCTACTGCAGCTCCGGCAGTCTCTTTCTGTTCCTGCTCTACCGATAAACTTGCCGCGGCAGCGCTTATCTCTTGTTCTTTTTTATCATGTTCGTTTTTCCAATCCTTTAAAGTTTCACTCGGCAGCCGCCACCTTGTAGCTAGATCAAAAGCATCTTTGGATCCCTTAGATATAGCATCCCATAATTTTTCTCCCACATTCTCCCATGCCGATACACTAAATGCGACAGCAGGTGAGGCTTCAAATCCTTGTCCCTTGCTCCAAAGGAGCATTCGTCGTAACCTAAAGTCACTAGCCTTAACTCCTCTCTGAGCTAAAAGGGCTTTCCAAGTGGATAATACAGTAGCCTCTTCCTTTGTTATATTTTGTCCCATTTTATCCCTGTTCCCGGTGGCTCACCTTATCAGGTGTCAGTATTCAGGTCCGGACCAGGCAGCTCCCCGCTGCTCTCAGCTTCACCGGGCTCCGTCCCCGCTGCAC
>NW_009649990.1:16815-17106 GCF_000708025.1 Charadrius vociferus
CTTTATTTTACAAGCAGTGCTCTTTTATATCCTCTTAGCTGGTTGCTTATCTGTGCATATATTCTAACATTCTACTTTTGCCCAATCCACTCTCACATCACACACCATTCAGCCAATGCAATTGTTGATCACGCGCTGTTCATGCTCTGGTGGAAGGAGAGGATGAGCTTCAAGCTGATTGCTGTGGCAGAAGCAAGCCCAGGGCCAGCTTCACCTCCTCCCTCACCTACCAGTCCGAGCTGTTGTACCTGAGCGACGCGACGTCCCAGCTGCCACCGCTCTCCTCCGGCT
>NW_009649990.1:17214-20488 GCF_000708025.1 Charadrius vociferus
CTCCCAGAGCCAGCTCTCCTCCGCCTCCAAGCCCCACCGCAAGCACCCCTGCATGGGCTTCTGAGCACTCAATAAACCCCCCCTGGCTCAGCCTCTGCCCCGGGGTCCTTGGCGGGGGGGCACTGACGGCGGAGAAGGTCAGGTGGGAGCTCAGCGTGCTCCTCTCCGGTGGGAGTTCACGGGCCGGTGCATGGGTGGTACCTGCATGGTGCCCCACGGCCCAGTGGCGTTGTTTGCGAGGGCATATGGGCCCTTTAAGGCGCCGGGGATTAGCCAAGGAACAGGTGAATGAGCGGGCTGTTACATCTATGGGACAGGTAGTCATTCCACCCACACTTATGAGGGAAATAGAAAAGAACATGACAAAGTACATTGGGGAACAGAGAACCTGTTAAAACATCTTAAGAAAATAGTTATAAGTAGGACAATGACAGAAATAATTTGATTTATTACTGAGAAATGTGAAACTTGTTGCAAAAATAGCCTGAATACTAGCAATAAAGTGATTTTTGGAGCAACTAAAGGGGGAAATTCTCCAGGAGACTATTGGCAAATAGACTTTACTGAATTACCCAGAAAAGAAGGGTACAAGTATATTCTGGTTTTAGTTGATACTTTTACTGGATGGCCTGAGGCATTTCCCTGTCATACCAATAAAGCAAGGGAAGTAGTTAAAATATTACTAAAAGAAATTATTCCATGATTCGGTGTTCCTTTAGGAATGTCATCAGATAGGGGGTCCCATTTTATTGCGGATATTGTAAAACAAGTGAGCAAAGCCCTAGCTCTAACGTGGGACCTCCATACCCCTTATAGACTGCAATCAAGCAGGAAAGTAGAACGAATGAATTATACACTTAAATTACAACTTGGGAAAATATGTCAGGAAACCTCAATGGCTTGGGTACAAGCTTTACCCTTAGCATTACCAAGAATCAGAACACAACCTCATGGAAAAAACAATATAAGTCCATATGAGTTAATGTATGGTTGGCCTTACCAATCCCCACATATACCAGGCACCACTCATATCGGGGGAAGAATAGATGTGAATAACTATCTGACGTCTTTAGGAAAAACTTTACAGGAACTTCAAAAATACATGGCAACAGACTGACCCTTGGAGCTCAATACCCCTGCAGACCCGTTCTAGCCTGAAGATTGGGTCTACATTAAGTCCTGGGATTCAGAACCGCTGACTGAAAAATGGAAAGGACCATTCCAGGTTCTCTTAACCACCTATACAGCCATTAAGGTTTGGGGCGAAGGACTGTGGATCCATTATTCCAGAATCAAGAATGCCCCAGCTCCATGGACAATAGAGCAGCAATTGGCTTTTAAATTCAAGATAAAGAAGAATTATGGTTAGTTTCTGTGGTTTGTTTATGCTAACAATGGTAGCCATGAGTCAACTTTGGCAGACTGTACAGTGGGATCAAAATTTGCATCTAATGCTAACACAAAATATTACCTGGATACTACATAAAAACGATTGTTGGGTCTGTACTCTATTACCAAAGCATTCTCTCTCAGGGGTATCTCTTATTGGAGTCCCAATTTCCCAAGGCGTTTCCTGGAACAATTCTAGCAATAGGCCCTGTCTTAGTGGGAGATGGAAGGATGAGAACGACTCTTTAGAAGTTACTGTTAAAGCATAGAGAACAAAAACATTGATGCCATACTGGCCTTACAAATTGAAGTATCTAGTTTATCCCAATTGGTATTACAAAATCTAATGGCTCTTGACTTACTGTTGGCTTCACAGGGAGATGTCTGTACAGTAATCAACACAAGCTGTTGTATGTATGTGGACCACAGATTTGGCAGAAATTTGGGAACGGACTAAAATCTTGCATGAAGTAACTAAAGATAACACCTCATGGGGATTTGAGGAATTATGGCACAAGCTTACCTCATGGCTACCTGACTGGACATGGTTAAAAAATCTTTTCGTAATAATAATTGTTGTAATTAGTGTCTGTATTTTAGCTTGTATTATGATCCAATGTTGCAGCTGTTGTAGTCAGCTGTATATGAGAATCAAATTTGGGTATTGAGACATTGGGTTTGTAAGCCCAAAGTCTCAAGAAAAGGGGGTAGTTGATACACTAGGCCTAAAGGCCTTGGGAAATTCCTCTTATAATTCCTCTTATCTTCTACAGTCTTTTTGTATACATAGCTTGAGTAGGCCTAAAGGCCTTGAGAAATTCCACTCTTATCTTCTACAGTCATTTTGTATATAAGCTGTGTCTGAAGCAACATACGGCATGCATGCCTTGAAGCATCTTGTTTAACGAATTTTTTTCAGATGCATCTCGAATAGCACGACTATCCTTTGCTATTTCTCTCATTTTCTGTAACTGTTCTTGCAAATCTCCAGTTACATTTGGTATATGTATACAACAATGTTCCTTATCTAATTTTAAAAATCCACAAACTCCTTGTTCTTTTATCAAGAGCAAATCTAGGGCCAATCTGTGTTGCGGGGTCATTTTGGTGTTTGCTTGTACCTGTCTGTTGATTAACTGGAATCCTTTCTCTGTGGCTTTGGAAAGTACTTCTACTTGCCGTGTCAAATTTTCTAACAAAATTCGATTTTCCAAAGCCATCAATCCTGGTAACAGAAAGCTTTGAAGTCCCCAACCAAATTCTACAGCCTCTGAGGGTCCCGCCCATCTATCTTCCTCTTTGGCTTCCCGTCTTACCTTTCCCCGATGACCAGTTTTTATTGTTTTTTGTCTCCACGTGGGACATAATGTTAGAAGTCCTAATGTGTTCTGCCGGGTAGCTGGACTTAGGCGGAGTCGTGTAGTCCAGAATCCATCTGAAGTGACCCAGACGGAATATCCTGGGGAAGGAATTTCTGTTTTGCATGTTTCAGATTTACACTGACTCATCAGGGCCATTGTAGCATTAAGAACTGCAATATTACCGGTATTTAATTTTTGTGGACACCTCCAATTAGTTCTGCTAACATTGTGAATGGGGCACGTTCCCCATTCTATACACCACTCAGTATGCCCCATGTATATCCAATGTCCCTCCACGGGTCTAGTCCAAGTTTTAGGTCCTTTCCTAAGGATTGTGCATTCCTGGATAGTATCTTTAATGTGTGTGTCATTACAAACACATAGTGTATGGAAGCTTCCCCCTATCCCATGTGAAATGTACCCTAGGTCCACCTTGCGTCCTCCAACACACTTCCCATCCGGAGAGTATCCCGACCATCCCGTTGTCTCCTTTAATCGGGTCAGCAAGCACCATGCTTCCCCTG
>NW_009649990.1:24960-25959 GCF_000708025.1 Charadrius vociferus
TCCGTGGTTATGGAATCCCTCCCCCCTGCCGGCTCCTGGGGAAATTAACCACATCCCTGCCGAAACCAGGACAGACATTTATGTTGCTCTTTTATGGCTGTTAGCAAAGTGTAAGGATTAGCTACCACTGGATAAAGATTTTGGATAATATCTGATTTATATCTCGTAGATCCTGAACCAATCTATACTCTTTGCCATTATGTTTCTTTACAGGTAATATTGGAGTGTTGTATTCTGATTCGCATTCTAGTAATAGTCCATAATTTAAAAACTTAGTGATCAGTTCCTCTAATCCCCTCCTTGCTTCCTATTTAATAGGGTACTGGTTTTGTCTTACCGGCTTTGTTCCAGGCTTCAAAACTGTCAGATGTTAATTATCTAATCTTATTCTATTAAATCTGTTTATACTTCAGCTCCCGGGTTTCCTTACTTTTCCCTGATTCCCCTTCCCGGGTGGGGAGGGGTCATCAGGTGATAGAATGATTGTATAAACGACAACTAGTTGTTATGGGTCTCTCAAACTGTAACAGTTATAAATTATGAAATCTTATGACTTGAATAACTGAATTAACATGATAGACTTCCTTCTGCAAGTGGTTGAGGAACCAACGAGGAGAGGAGCTATGCTGGACCTTGTCCTTACCAACAAGGAGGGACTGATAGACTGTGGGCAGTCTATCACTGATAGACTCAAGGGCAGCCTGGGCTTTAGTGACCATGAAATGGTCGAGTTTGAGATCTTCGAGGCAGCGAGGAAGGTGCGCAGCAAACTGACCACCTTGGACTTTGGGAGAGCTGACTTTGGCCTCTTGAAGAAGCTGCTTGGTATGGTGCCATGGGATGAAGTGCTGGAGGGAAGAGGGGCCCAAGAAAGTTGGTCAATATTCAAGAACCGCCTCCTCCAAGCTCAGGAGCGATGCATCCCTACAAAGAGGAAGGCAGGCAGAAAAGCCAGGAGGCCTGCGTGGATGAACAAGGAGCTCCTGGACATGACCAAAA
>NW_009649990.1:27257-31340 GCF_000708025.1 Charadrius vociferus
GAGGTGTCCCTGCCCATGGCAGGGAGGTTGGAACTCGATGATCTTCAAGGTCCTTTCCAACCTAAACCATTCTGTGATTCTATGATTCTATGATCTGCCTGAAAACCCAATTTTGTATCAGGAGGAGATCCTGTAAGATCCACATGCCCATGGTGTGCAGGGAGTTTCACAGGGAGGGGCCCTGATTCGGTTCAGGAAGCTGAAGGTGGAATCAAAGCCATACTGTGGCAGCACTAGTGTGTAAATGTTAACTCAGTACCATAGTGTGCGGATAGTGGTTTTCCTCAAAGGTGACTGCAGGGGTGTCTCTATGGGATGGGTCAGGTGTGGAGCATGCATGAGGTGTGCTCTGGAGGAGGGAGGCTGATGCTGGGGGGCACAGAGCACTGACAAGCCTCTATCTGCTCAGCCCCGCGCCCAGTACTTTGTTGCTCAGCGGCTCTGGGGTGCCAGCCAAGCCCCACTCCATGTTCTTCACACAGGGCAGGCTGGGGTTGGCCTTCTGCACCACTGAGATCTGGCAGGTCTGTGAGTTGTAGTGGGCCTTGCACCAGTCAGGGAAGTCAGTGGGGTGCTGGGTGCTGCGGGAGAGGACACGATGCCATCAACTCTCCCTGGTTTGTGCCAGGGGGCTGCTGGTAGGGCCAGGTGGCTTCCTCCACTGCCACTCCAACTGGCTGGGGTGTCTCCCAGGCCAGCTTGGGCAGGCTGGGCCACAGCTCCTGGCATGTCTAGGCATCTCATTGTGCTGAGACACCCCTGCTGCCTGCTGTTCCTGGCTCCCCAACTCACCCCGCCACCCTCAGCACCCCAGTGGTCTCCTGCCCACCTCTGCCCCTTGTCTCCCACAGCCCCTCAGGGCTCTGACATTTGCTCCGCTGTGTGCGTGGCCACCAGACCCACATGACCTCCTCCCCGCTGCAGGCACGGAGTTGCTGTGGCAGGGCAGCGTTGCTGGCAGTAGCCCACCCCCAGCACCCCTCAGCCCCTCACTCATGTCTTGCAGCAGCCCACACCGATGGGGTGCAGGCAGATGCAGAGCAGGCAGTTGGTGCCCAGCCATGACTCCCCAAGGGAGAACTGCTTCCCCTTGTACTTGCAGAGAGCTGCAAAGGAAATGGCAGCAATGAGAACCCATGGGCCTGCATCTCTGCAGCCCTGGAAAGAGGCAGCAGAGAAAAGACGAGCAGCCCTCCTTCCTTTGCTGCTAGTCCTGTATGCTCAGCCCCAGCCAGGCTCATGGCCCAGTGAGCTGTTTCTCAGACAGAGCCCTGGGGAGCTGTTCTGTGATTTATAGACTGCTCCTTTCACTCGTCATTGGCCCACGATCCTGCTCCCAAACTCAGTGCAGTTCCTTCTGTGCTTCACAGGCACACAGCCCGGGGAAAGCTGAGGCCTCCCCTTCCCATCGGCATCTTCCCGGCTCACCTCCTTGCTTACCTTTAGCCTGAAAGTACCATTTGGCCGGGGAGCCCAGCAGCTGGAGGAGGAGGGAGAGCAGCAGGCAAAGCCTGCCCCAAGCACTCCCCATTTTCTGCACTTTCAGTTTAATAGGATACTGTTTTTGTCTTACCGGCTTTGTCCCGGGCTTCAAAACAACTCTTACTGGTTCTGCCAATTTGGATCCACCCGGAACTCCGCTGGCCCAAACTAGTGGAATAACTGCATTTTCTACTTCTGCAGGAATCTCTTCCTACGGTCTCTGTGTATTCTGTAACATAAAAATTCTCGCTTCCACTGCTTTTGACTCAGGTATTTTCAACCGCACCTCCCCGTCTTTAAAAGTTATTTGTGCATCTAATTTACTTAGCCTTCCCATCAAGGGTACCGGACCTTCAGGCATATATAGAAATTGGTGGTCTATCCACTGTTTTCCTAACTTAAATTTTAATGGCTGTAGGAAAGGCCTGTTTTCTCGTTTCCCTGTTGCACCAACACCACTTACAGTCTCATGACTGAATTTTCCCTTACAAGTGTTAAGTACTGAATAAGTGGCTCCAGTATCTACTAAAAATTCTACCTCTTCATTCCCCAGACGCGATCTAACCAGGGGTTCAGCTGGGGATGATTCCCCCAGTCCCCTTCAGGATTCATCTAAGGTCATGAGCTTAACTGCTTGAAGGGATGGGTCCAAGTTTCCTCCCCGGGGGCATTCTCTTTTCCAACGGCCTCTCTCTCTGCAAATCGCACACTGGTCTTCAACAAGACAGGACCGTGAGAACGGCGGGGGTCTCCCTACTCCTCCACATCCTCCCCCAAAGTACCCTCTCCCAGTTCTCCCTCCCCTCTGTCCCGCAGTCAGGGCTGCAATCAATCTTCCTTCCCTCTGGTTTTCTTGCCTGATCTGTCTAATTTCTTTCTCCTTTTCTCGATTATTAAACACTGTCCAAGCTACTTCTAGCATTTTACCAAGATTTCTCGAATCTGCCCCTTCCAGCTTCTGCAATTTCTTCCTTATATCCGGAGCTGACTGTCCCAGAAAAATGGAGGCCAATTGCACTGCCTTCTCTGGCCTTTCTGGGTCTAAGTTTGTGTATTTCCTAGCAGTGTTCTTCAGTTGTTCCATAAATGCTGATGGCGACTCATTAAGTTCTTGTTTGACCTCATACAACTTTGACCAATTAATTGCTTTTGGCATGGCATGCCTCACTCCAAACAACAGCCACCTCTGATATCTGGTTAAAAGTCCCCGGGGTCCCAGCTGATTCGGATCCCACCCTGGGTCTGTAGTGGGAAAATGAGGAGAGAAATTGGACTTCACACGATCCAATGTGAATCATACAGAAGCCACTTTATTGATATTCTACTGTCCCTTATATACAATTTTTCTATCCCTACACGCGTTCATGCATTAGTTGATTGGTTAATAGTCCTGTGCACGAGGCGAGCATGCGACTCAGTTTCTTTCCTGATTGGTTCGTCTAATCTCTGTTTTCCCACCTGCTCGTCCAACTCCTCCAGGCTTGTTTTTCTCAATTAGTGTGAAACAGTCACTGTCGCTCCTGTTTTTCTCTCCTCAAGGTGACTTCAAGGGCGAGGGCCTAAAGCCAGTCTGCTTCCTCACATGGCTGGTTCAATATATGTCCATTGTCTCTTAAGTACGCTCTGCTCTATCGTTCCCTGCAAGTCTCCGTCAGCATGCGCTCCCTCTGCCTTCTTTCAAGCTGCATCCAATACCATACCCTTTTCTGTACTATCCAACAACATCTCCAAAATTACTTGCAAATCGTTCCAGTCAGGATCCTGGGTTCTAAGAATAGTTTCAAATACCTTTGCCACTTTCTCTGGATCCTCCCTGTAAACCTCTGCGGTTTCCTTCCAAGCACGTAAATCTGTTATCGAGAACGGCGCTTTCACTGTTACTGGACTGTTATTTCCAACTCCTTGCCTCAATGGGGCTTGAATAGTGCCCTCCCTCTCCTGTCTTCCCCTAGTTCTACCCGCAATCAGGCTAAATTCCTCTGCCCCTTCAAAATGACTCCCACCATCCCAGCTATGTCTCCTTCACCTTGCCCCCCTCCCTGTTCACTTGGTCTCCCTCCTCATTCAGGTTTCCTCCCCTGCCTCTCTGGTTCGGAGCTATCATCAATTCCAAATCATCCTCTTTTCTTTCACATTTAAGACACCTTTTCCCGATACTACATGCCGAACAACACCTTCTTAAAATTTTCCCCCCCCTCTCCTTCTCTAAAGCTAAAACCATAGGGTCCTGCGGGGTGTGCCCGCAATCCTTCTGCCACGCCAGGTCGCTTTTAAGGGTGAAAAAGAAATCTACATATGGCACTTCACTCCATTTGTTTTCCCTTCTACAAAATAACATGAGCTGTAGAATGGTGTTATATTTCAAAGTCCCGTTCCTCGGCCATTTCTCCTGATCTTCCAGAATACATAACGGCCACCAACTATTACAATATTCAATCAACTGTTTCCTCGTAAGAGGATCACCCCCTATCTGTTTCCAGTACTTCAAAATGCACCCAAGAGGGGATTTCTTTAAGATCCCCCCTTCTGCCGAGGGCTTGTTACCCATCATGAGACAGTACAAGTACAAACAATCAACACAAAACACAAGGAAAATAATAG
>NW_009649990.1:35063-37706 GCF_000708025.1 Charadrius vociferus
TGGCTTGCTAAACAGACTAATGCTAGTAGTAATGCATTATCTAACCTTTTGTTAGATGTTGACAGTGTTCGACATGCTACACTGCAAAATAGAGCTGCTATAGATTTTTTGTTATTAGCGCAAGGCCATGGATGTGAGGACTTTGAGGGCATGTGTTGTATGAATCTTTCTGACCACTCAGAATCAATTCATGCTAGTATTCAACAGCTTAAGGCGGGGCTTTTTAAGCTCCGGCAGGATGATAGTTGGGATTGGCTAAACAAAATTTTTTGGGGGTGGGGGTTTAAGAAGCTTTGTCAAAGGGGCTGTATATGCTTTGGTTGTCTTTATTCTTTTGTTATTCCTTTTACCTTGCTTGTTACAATGCCTACAGAAGTTAATTGCGAGATCTATTAAGAAGATTCTTGTTGTGCAAAAGGAAGGGGGAGATGAAGGCCAGAGCTCAGCTAGCCTCAACAAAACTTCAAGTGTTAAACAACTGATAAAGGAGGACATGCTGGAACTCGTTGGCCGCAAGCCCTGGGAGGAACCAGATAACAATGTTGTCTAGAAGGAACAGAGAATGCCTGCTCTGTTGAGGAATACAGACAGTAAATTGTGTTGAAAAAAGATGTGCTAAGGTCCTTGTAGTTTGGGCAAGGAAGGTATGTTAGTATTAACCAATGAGTAAATGTCTAGTGCCTAAAATTAGCCAATCAGTAGAAGACACGCTGCCTTTGCTATAGATATAAGAAACCTAAGAAATCCTAATAAATCGACATCTTGCTTGCATCAAGCTGTGTCCCGTCTCTTCATCGCGGCAGGAGGGGTCCAGGCTCGCTGCGTCCCAACCTGCCCACACTGGAGATGCTTTGGAGCCCCCCCACTTGGAGCAAGAGGTTTTTTTGGGAGGTGCCCACATCTCACAGGGAAAAAGGCCCATCCTGGTGCCAAGTGCCAGGCAGGGAGGGTGGCTGGGTGCCACAGGGCCACCGTGTGTGCCCCAACCAGGCCATATCCCTGAGCTGAGGCACATCCCAGGGGTACCAGCAGCACCCCATGCCCTGGGCTGCCTGCCCAGCCCCACTGCCACAACCCAGCCCCATCACCCATACATGCCTCCCACTCTGCCCCTGGGTGCCCCCCAAGCACCCCCATGTTGCTGCCTGAGCCCTGCACCAAGCACTGATGCTTCTCTGCCTTGCAAAAGTGAACTAATTGCACTAAATTTAACTAAAAGCACTCATTGCACATTTACTCCTCCTCACTTCAAGAGGGGCCTCACTGGGAGCTCCCGGGTGGTTCCTAGGTGGCACTGTGGGACATTCTGTATGGTGGGCATGCTGCCCCCTGCATATACGCATACCCCTGTACCACCACACTGCCTGCACCTGTACCGCTGTGCAAAACTCACTGCACTGCACACCTCAGACCCCCTGCACATGCACCACTGTGCAAACCATGTGCACACAACCACACACTCACTGCAGGGATGGAGGCCAGGGCTGACAAGGGCTGACAGCAAAGGGAGCCGCTCCACACCACAGGGTCAGCGGGGCCACCCTCCTGCCAGCACCCCAGCATGCACCTGCGGGGGACTGGCTCTACCCAGCCAGGCACCAGGCCCACCCTGCCGTGTCACCCTGGTCCAGCCATGGGTCCCTGGGGCAGATGGGCGTACCCAAGGGCCAGTCCAAAATGGTGGGGGAGTCACTCGGGTCGAGTGATGGGGAGCAGCTCCCTGTAAGCCTCTGCGGTTTCCTTCCAAGCATGTAAATCTGTTATCGAGAACGGCGCTTTCACTGTTACTGGACCGTTATTTCCAACTCCTTGCTTACCTTTAGCCTGAAAGTACCATTTGGCTGGGGAGCCCAGCAGCTGGAGGAGGAGGGAGAGCAGCAGGCAAAGCCTGCCCCAAGCACTCCCCATCTTCTGCACTTGCGTGGCCATGGCCAGTATTGAGCTGGGCTGCTTCACCATCCTTCCGAGGTTGCCTTGCTTCTTTATTGCCTTTACTCCTTTCCCTTTTCTTTCTCTCTAATGCTCTTCCCCTGATCCCAACAAGAGATATTTATAAAGTTCAGCTTTATGACCCTGGCCACGAGCTGTACCCCACTGGAAAAGTTGTAAAACTCATTTCCTGATTTGAAAGGCATGAAAACAAGAGGTAGGATCAAGATTTTTAACAAACTGTGAAAAGCTGATTCATGCCCTCCAGAAATGTCTCAAGTTGGAAGCCCCTGTGGGTGCAAGGCACCACAGTGAGGGGAGATCCAAGGGACCCTAGCAGGGTTGCCCTTGGCAGAGTGGTGGGTGTGTAAGCAGCAAGTGTGGGAGCCCTTGGCCCCTGACCAGGAGGAGAGTGGGGTCCCCTCTGGTTGTGCTGAGCCATCTCTGATCCCTCACAGCGACCGAGGGTTTGGGAGCATCCTATCTTGCAGGGACCAAAGCAGCATAGGCATCCCATTAACAACCAGTGTGGGTGTCCTGGTTCCGGCAGGGATGGGGTTTATCTCCCCAGGAGCCGGCAGGCAGGCACCCAGGGAAGCAAAAGGCAGGGAAGGAGAGTGGCCGGGAGGGGGAAGAGTGGGACTGACAGGTTGTGGGGGACCACCAGCCCCATCCCTGACACACAGCCATGGCGTGGCGGGGGGGTGCCTTCCC
>NW_009649990.1:37800-40838 GCF_000708025.1 Charadrius vociferus
GGAATGCCTCCCCACATCCCTGGCGGAGCAGGGGCAGTGTCCCTCAGTGTGGCTGAGAGATACTCTTGCCCCAGATTTTTGGTGCCATTCTGGAAGCCTGGCCAAATCATGCAAAGCACCTGCTCCGGGGGATTTATGGAGTGATGGCCTCTCACACTCGCTGGGTGGCTGCCTGCCTGGATGTTTTTATTTTCCCGGGATGGCCATCAAGTGACAAGGCCTTTTTTCCTAAACACCCCGTGCCCTCCCAGCACATTTCCCTTGAGGGGAGCCCAGGCAGAGCCATGGGCAGCAGCAAACCTAGGGTGCTAGGGTACCTGGGGTGCCAGGGTTCTGGAGTGCCAGGGTGGGTGCCAGCACCCTGCCAGTGCTGAGGGCAGTGGGGATGCATGGCTAGCCCACTGGTGCCAAAACCTGGCCTGGCACAGAGCAGCCACAGCTGCAATAAATGGCCTGAGAGAGTGCCAAAGGATGATGGAGAGGGATGGAGCATGGGGGCGAGCAAGGGAGGATGAGACCATGCGAGGGAGGGCAAGAGGGCAAGGGAGCCCAAGGGAGCCATGGCATGGGGCTGCCCAGACTGTGGAGCCCTGCCTGCCACCAGCAGCAGGGAGGTGGCACCCAGCCTGGGGTGGGCAGAGACCATCCCACAGCTGGGGACCCACAGACACCATCCAACCCAGGCTTGTAGAACCCTTGCAAAACATTGTGCCCAACCCATGAGGTGGAAACAACTCTCCCCTGCAAGGAGGGTTGGGGTGTGGGTGCTGAGCCCAGGGACACCCGTGGGAGACACAGGGCATGCCAGCACGCCTCCCAGCCCACACTCCTCTTGTGGCACTGAGCTCCATCCAGCGGGCAGCCAGCCTGCAGAATAAGATGACATCAAGTTTTTCATCATGTCCCCTCTGCTTTGTCCCCTTTTTAGACCAACAGCCTCATTGCTTAGTCCTGATGGGGTCAGCTCTGATCCCACTTGTACTTTCAGCCTCCAGTAGCTATCCTGTCTGGCTTACCAGCTGCGGAAGGCAGGATGGTATGAGCTGGCTGTCACTCCTTGGGTAGCACTTTGTCCCATCCTGTCCCCATTCCTGGCTCCTGGTTGCCCAGCTCTCTCTGACCCCCCTGCTCAGCTCTCCCCAGGGTCCAGTCATTCTGATGAGCGGTGAGCATTCAGGTGAGTGGATATGGCTCAGAGCTGGCATCTGCCTGCATGCTGTCTGCACCCTGCCCCAGTGCCCTGGGGGCTCTGGGGCTGAAGCATCTTCAAAGCACTGTGCCCACATCCCGCAGCCTCCCTGGGACCCGAGGCAGCACTGGGGCAGTCCGCCCAGTGATATGTTGGGGTTGGGTTTTTCTTTTGCTGTTTAGAGAGAAAATAAAACACTTGTGGGGAGCAGGAGCCAAGCTCCCCAGTGCCTAAAAAAGCAATCACAGCACTTCCTCAGATTTATGGTGTTTGTTTTCACAATGCCAGCTGGGATCCTGTTTGCTTCCTGCTCTGCAGCTACAGTCCCAGATGAAGGCTCAGGAGATTCAGGTTTTATAACACTTCTACACTTCTGGATCCTGCCAATGGCAACTTGTCCAGCCTCCTGCAGGGCTGAGGTGGGCCATTATCACCTTGTCCCAGCACGCACCACACGCCTGTCCCTCCACTTGCCCCTGCTGGTCCGCAGGGTCCCATCCTCTGGCACCGGGGGCTTGAACAGCAACTCTGCAGAAGGACCGCCCAAGCTTCACTGGGAGAGGAGCCCAGTGACTCCGTGCCCTCAATGGGATGCAGCACGCAGCTCTTCCCAGGCACAGGTACCTTCCCGGGACCAAGCCAGGCAGGAGCAGCCAGCTCTTGCCGGGGGGATGCTAAGACTTGGATGTGACTTTCTATGGGGTCCTGGGATGCTCACAGCTGGTGACTGCTCCTCACTGGCGTGCCTGGGCATGCAGTCAGTCCCTGCTGTTGGCCTCTACCTGATAGATCAAAGTGACTGAACGTACAGTGAGGCACTTCTTCCAGCTCCTACAACCCTTCTGTGGCTCTTCCCCAGGTTTCAGTTGACCCCCCGAGATGTGAGCACTGAAACTGGCTGCCCCCTTTCACTCCCTGGGGTAAAACCTCCTCTGGGATGTACCGGCTAGTGCAGCCAGAGAGGGTGTCAGCTCCTCCAGCCACAGCATCCCTTGAGTACCCAAGCTGAAACTCTTGAGCATCGAGTCCATCTCCAGCTGCTGCTTTCCAAGCTACAAGCCCCTGCTGAAATGCTCTGGACCCCCCATGGGGGTGTGTGCTGGGGCCAGGCAGTGTCCTGGGTTGAGTGACACAGGACTAATTTCTCTTCTAATACTTGGGAAAACTGCACTTTTAGAAGACTCTAGTGTCTGAATTGGTGAAAATATTTACTTTGTAGACAGCTATGGTGTGTGGGTTTCAAGGTCTCAGTGTTTTCAAGCTTGCCAGGTGCAGGGACGAGGAGGAGCGAGACCCAGGCACTTGACCCAAGCTGGCCAACAGGATTATTTCATACTATGAACATCACATTCACTATAAATTAGAAAGTTTGCTGCGAAGTTCCCTCTCTCCCTTGATGGTTGCCATCCTGAGAACTTCTTGCCCCAGTGCCGGACCCCTGAGGCCTTCCCTTCCTCTTGAAGCCATAGTGCTCGCAGTGTCTGACATTTACTGTCCACTGCTGGGAGTGCACAGCTTCCTACTGATATAGTTGGCTGAGTATAATTTTTGTATATTTTGTATCGCTATTGGCATCAATATTGGTTCTTTAGTGCTATTAATGTTAATTATCTAATCTTATTCTATTAAATCTGTGTATATTTCAACTCCTGGGTTTCCTTGTTTTTTCCCAATTCCCCTTCCCCAGGTGGGGAGGGGTCACCAGGTGATAGGATGTTTGTCTAAACGACAACAAGTTGTTATAGATTTCTCAAACCATAACAGGCAGGCACCCAGGGAAGCAAAAGGCAGGGAAGGAGAGTGGCCGGGAGGGGGAAGAGTGGGACTGACAGGCTGGGGGGGGCCACCC
>NW_009649990.1:41083-44695 GCF_000708025.1 Charadrius vociferus
TGGCTGAGAGATATTCTTGCCCCAGATTTTTGGTGCCATTCTGGAAGCCTGGCCAAATCATGTGGGTCTCCAAATGAAACCTGTAGCTTTTGTTTAATGCTTTCTCTACTCGGTGATGAAACAATGATGGATTATTTAATTGCAGTTGTTAGCGTGCCAAACTTCTTTTTCCAAACACACAATAGGAATATGAATTTACTGCTCTGACGATGAAATGTTTTATCCTCCTTATGTAGTAACAACTCTGCACCAAAGGACAAGTTTCATTTGTCACTGATACACTTCACCATTCTGGCTCACGGCCCTTCGTTCAGCAAACAGCAGGTTATTCACAGGTGCCCCGAGCTTCTCTGATTTATTATTAGCCTTTTCCAACTGATCTCACCCTCACTGCCATTCAGCCACCCTGCCCGGAGGGCACAGCAGCATTCAGAGAACTACGAGAGGGCTGGAGTAACTCTCCAAGGAGGAGAGGGGATGCAAAGCCAGGGCTGCTTCCCCGGAGACGAGACTACAAGATACAGGATGGAGATGCAACAGGGTGGTGCGGGGGCCTGAAGCACCAGTGCAAAGGGACTATGCCTTCAAATCTGAAGGTGGTGAATCCAAAGCAGATAAAAGGAAGCATTTTTTTGTTTGTTTGTTTGTTTTTTCCACTCCGTGCTTAATTAGGCCACAGGAAAATGCTTAGGCCAAAATTCACCAAATCAAGGAGGGATTGGGCATTTATGGGGATAAGAAAAATATCCAGCTATAATAGTGGATGCCAACACAAGTTCTGGAAGGAATATTAAGCCTCACGCGTCAGGGTGTAAACCTATCCCAAACTCTCAGAAAGTAGGGAGCTTAATGTAGAGACAGATGACCCACATATGCTACTGCTACCACTGCCATCTCGCTGCCAGCATGGCCCCACGCTGGCTGGCTCATCCTGGGAGCCCTGCTGTTTTCTGCTGCTGGCGGCGCCTCTGAAGAGGGCTACAAATTTCTCCTGGCAATTCAGCCCTTCACTTGTAGCTCCCTGATCTCCTCCACCTCGCCCATCCCCTCGCTTTGCCGGCTGATAACAGACATCACTTCAACCTGGAGGCAGACGCTCTAGGCAAGGGTCTGTGCGGATCACGGGCATGGCCCCAGGTGGTATGGCATCTTCCTACGGCTTCTTGCTTCCAGCCAAGCCCCTCGTTTCCCTCTCAGATCACTTGTTGCCCCACTCTAACACTCACATAGGCACCGCTGAGCTGAGCCCTGGGGACATGGGTTCCCCATGCAGCTCCTTCCTTACCTGCTCTGCATCAGTGGCAATTGTCGTACTGCCTGCCCTTGGCCAAAAAAAAACGCCATCACCCCCAGCCTGTGCACGACCACAAGCCTGGCATGGCTGCAGCCCAGGCTGGGGTGAAACTGTCCCACCATGGTACCCAGGAGCTGGGTGCAGGCATCTCTGCACCCACTGAGGAGAGTGCCCTTGTGTCCCACTGTCGTGGTTTGGCCCCAGCCAGCAACAAAGAACCACGCAGCCGCTCGCACAACTCCCACAGTCGTGGAAAAAGAAATCGTCAGGGCAAAACTCGTGGGTTAAAAGAGTGCAATTTAACAGAATAGCAAAAAGAAAGATGAAAACGCGATTACAGTACTGCCGCGAAGCGCACCAACCGGACCCCCACCACCACAGCCCACCCCCAAGTGGCGACTACTGTCCTCGTCCTGCTAGCTCCTCTTATAGCCCGGGCATGGGTCACATGGGATGGAATACCTGCCCCCTGCCGGCTCCTGGGGAGATTAACCCCATCCCTGCCGGAACCAGGACATTATCCACCCCTTATTCCATACCATCTGTGTCATGCCCAGATCTTACAGTTCCCATAGTCTGTGGGCCATACCTCCAACGTGTCCGTTGAACTCACTTAAAACGTCCATTGCACTCACTTAAAATGTCCATTAAACTCACTAAGACCATGACTGTAGGCTCCATCTGTGAGAACAGTCTCTCAGGTCACATGAGATGGTGTGTGGTGCTGGACGGGTGTATGCTGATGCAGTCTATGCCCATGGTCCGAGATTGAAGATGTTGATCTCAAGGGGGTTGTTGGATGCCAGCTGCTGAGGCTGGTATACCTGACGCAGTTCATGCCGTTTACTTAGTCTCATCAAAGTCCATCTGTCATTGATCTAGGTGATCCTTCTTTGACAGCACTAATAGCCATCATAATAATGATAACATACAACAGCAAAGTTATTTAACATTATAAAATTCTATTCATTGGCTATTCTCACCCAGAATCAGATCCCCATGAGGCACACATCGGACCTCCCCATCTTCTCGCATCACCCACCAAGTGCATCCGGGTCCTTGTGCAAAAGCAATCCCACGAATGGGTTTGCCTTTGCCTGAGGCAGGACTAACCCAAACTGTCTTCCCTAACATATTCTTCATATGCACTACGGGGACTTTATCCCCTTCTACTGCACGTGGATGTTTTGATTGGGCAGGGCCAGCTCGATTGGCAGATCCCCTAGTGTTAACTAACCAGGTGGCTTTTGCTAAATGTACATCCCAATGTTTGAAAGTCCCACCACCCATGGCTCTCAGTGTAGTCTTTAGCAGTCCATTGTATCTTTCTATCTTCCCCGAGGCTGGTGCGTGATAGGGAATGTGATATACCCACTCAATGCCATGCTCTTTGGCCCAGGTATCTATAAGGCTGTTTCGGAAATGAGTCCCATTGTCTGACTCAATTCGTTCTGGGGTGCCATGCCTCCATAAGACTTGCTTTTCAAGGCCCAGGATAGTGTTTCGGGCAGTGGCATGGGGCACAGGGTATGTTTCCAACCACCCAGTGGTTGCTTCCACCATTGTGAGCACGTGGCGCTTGCCTTGGCGGGTCTGTGGGAGTGTGATATAATCAATCTGCCAGGCCTCCCCATATTTATATTTTAGCCATCGTCCTCCATACCAAAGAGGCTTTAACCGCTTGGCTTGCTTAATTGCAGCACACGTTTCACATTCGTGGATAACCTGTGCGATAGTGTCCATGGTCAAGTCCACCCCTCGGTCACGAGCCCATCTGTATGTCGCATCTCTCCCTTGATGGCCTGAAGCATCGGGGGCCCACCGAGCTAGGAATAGTGCCCCCTTATCCTGCCAGTCCAGATCCACCTCAGCCACTTCAATTTTGGCAGCCTGATCTACCTGTTGGTTGTTTTGATGTTCCTCAGTGGACCGATGCTTGGGTATGTGGGCATCTACATGACGCACTTTCACAACCAGATTCTCTATCCGAGCAGCAATATTCTGCCACAGTTCAGCAGCCCAGATGGGCTTCCCTCTGCGCTGCCAGTTGCTCTGCTTCCACTGCTGTAACCACCCCCACAGAGCATTTGCCACCATCCAGGAATCAGTATAGAGGTAAAGTACTGGCCATTGCTCTCGCTCAGCAATATCCAAAGCCAGCTGGATGGCTTTTACCTCTGCAAACTGGCTTGATTCACCTTGTCCTTCAGTGGCTTCTGCAACGATAAATGATGGAAAGTGGCTTGCTTAATTACAGCACGTTTCACATTCGTGGATAACCTGTGCACAGTTGACCATGGTCAAGTCCACCCCTCGGT
>NW_009649991.1:0-670 GCF_000708025.1 Charadrius vociferus
TTCTCCATCCCTTCTCCACCTTCTCCAGCCCTTCTCCACATTCTCCACTTTCTCCACGTTCTCCACATTCTCCATCTTCTCCACCTTCTCCATCCCTTCTTCACCTTCTCCACCCCTTCTCCACCTTCTCCATCCCTTCTCCACGTTCTCCACCTTCTCCATCTTCTCCATCCCTTCACCTTCTCCATCCCTTCTCCACCTTCTCCATCCCTTTGCCACCTTTCCCGCCACCTCCAACCCTTCTCCACCTTCTCCATCCCTTCTCCACATTCTCCACGTTCTCCATCCCTTCACCTTCTCCATCCCTTCACCTTCTCCATCCCTTCACCTTCTCCACCTCTTCTCCACCTTCTCCATCCCTTTGCCACCTTTCCCACCACCTCCAACCCTTCTCCACCTTCTTCAGTCCTTCTCCATGTTCTCCATGTTCTCCACCTCTTCTCCACCTCCTCCACCTCTTCTCCAGCCCTTCTCCACCCTCTCCATCCCCTTTGTCCCTCCTCGTTCCCTTTCCCACCTTCTCCATCCCTCTGTTCCCTTCCGCAGCCCCACCACCCCTTCTCCACCTTCTCCACCCCATCTCCACGTTCTCCACCCCTCCACGGGTGTCCCCGTGCCCCGGGATCGGGGTGTCCCCATCGCATGGGAACAGGGTGTCCCCAGGATCGGG
>NW_009649992.1:0-207 GCF_000708025.1 Charadrius vociferus
TAACAGTTACTTGGGAAGACAAACACTGTAAAACTGAACATCCCCCCACTTCCTTCTTATTCCCCCAGCATTAAATGCTCAGCAAGATGTCACATGGTATGGAATATTCCATTAGTCAGTTGGAGTCAGCTGTCCCAGCTGTATCCCCTCCCCACTTCTTGTGCATCCCCAGTCTACTCCCTGGTGGGGTGGGGTGAGAAGCAGAAA
>NW_009649993.1:0-17724 GCF_000708025.1 Charadrius vociferus
CCAAACTATTCTATGATTCTATAATTCACAGATAGAGAAAAACTAGTTGTCCCAAAGACTGAAGAGAGGTTTTGGAGGTGACAGGGCACATAAGCCCAGGAAGAAAATACTGCAAGGCTCACTCCCTTATACTGAAGAACAGCTGATTTATATTCTCAAATTTATAGACGATGCAGGAAAAATTTGCGAGTGTCACTCCTTAAATTAATATTTGATAATCAGGTGTAAGAAAAGAGATATGCTTGTACCATTAAACATAAATATGCAATCTTTACTCTTACAGTAAGTCTAAAGAACCCCTCTGGAGAACTTTGGGGAAAAAACATTAAACCAAACAGAGCTTGATGCCAGTAAAATGTGCAATACAAGGAAGAAATCAGTGACCAAGTACTACAAGGATATAAATCCTGACAGAACATCCTGTAATTTCAACATTCAGTCACAGGTAAACATATAATGATGACATCCTTTTACAAATCCAAAATCTAACTTACCCACAGTTTTCATTGTTCCTTTTAATTTCTAGTCAAAATTTTTCTCCTTTGAAAATTATCTCTACAGCCAAGCTCATATTACATTGGCAATGTAATAGTGCAAGAAAAGAAATTTAGAATAGTTCTTAGCAAGTATAATAAATTACAAGGAAGGAAAGATTATTTAAAAAATTGAAGCACTTTCTGATATAATAAGAAGAAAGTGAAGTTCGGCGGCTTGCTTCCTGACAGAGGAAAGAATGAATGTGGTCCAAGACAGTCTTCTATATACAACACTTTAGAGATCCATGCACTTATACCAGGCATATATTTGTCTCAAAACTGGTTGAAAAGAACATAAAATGAACGCAAGCTTCTTAGGTTTTTTTATTGAGTTGTCTAAGGCCCTGGACTAAAATGGGCTAGTAATTGTCCCTTGAATTGCTAATGAGTGCCAGCTACTGGGAGGACCAGCATGAGTGGGCTGGGTGCCAGAGGCTGGAGAGAGACTGGGGGTGTGGGCGCTATTGGCCTGTGCTGAAGCCAGTGGGGGCTCTCAGTGCTAGTGGATGGAGTTAGCCAGGGGATAGAAACAGTGCGTGTCCCCAGAAACAGCTACAAGGGAGCATCGGTGTGAGTGAGGGGCTCCATGCCAGCAGCTGGAGCGGAGTGAGCGTCTGTGTCCTCCCCAAACCCGGTGTGCATGAGGTGTGTGTGTGTCATCACCAGCAAACTCAAGCTGGACCAGCTGGTGAGCCGGGGACCTGTGGGGCAGGTGAGGGGGACCAGGATCAGGGCAGGGGTGGCGAGCAGGCAGAGAGGCCGCATTGGTGCTTGGGGGATCGGCAATTGGCAAATGTGGGTGTGCTTGTGAACCTGGAGAGTGTCCCCTGTGTGCTGCACCAGTGACCTTCTGCCACTGCCAGGCCAGGAGGAGGAGGGGGCTGGGCTGTCTGCCCTCTGGTCCTGTCTGTCCTCTGTGGCCATCCAAGTGACCATCCGTGTCAGTGTACTCTGTGAGTATAAATGAAGAGTCAGGGAGACTATAATTTCATGGGATGCTAGCTTTAACAGCAAAGCCAGTTCAAGAAATTTCCTCCCAATTTACCAGGGCTTCACTTCACCAGTCCCTGAGTGAGGGCTGTAAAATGACGTGTCATTGAAATTATCTGGGTAAAAAATGTACCACAAAACACAAATGAAGAAAAGAGATTACTTTTAAAGCAAATCATGCCAGTGAAGCCTCACAAACAGTTACACCTGCACAGTTGCTGACGTGATTACAAGGGAGAGGAAGTTCTTACACTTTAAGTCAGTTTCATTTAACAGTAACTAAAGAAAAAACCTTCCAGTAGAACTTCGCCTTCTTACATATAGCCGTTGCCAACGAGGATTTTTTTTCCCATTTAAAGCATTTCAATAGAAGAAAAAAAAATGTTGTGCATCAGTAAAACTCAAAAAGACCAAACAGATCACAAGCAATAATTTTTAAAGCCCTGAATTTTAATCATTTGCCATCATGAATCTTCTAGTCTATATTGTTATCACTAAAAGTGGAAATAAGAAACGTGAAGTGTAGATCAGGCAATGAAGACATTTCCAATATGGTACTCAATAAGAGAGGTTCTCTTTTTGCCTTCCATCCTCATGACTCCTCACAATGCAGATTCTCTCAATACCTTTTTAGGGTTGTTCTAACTGCTGCCAGAAGAGTATGATTTCATGGGACTGAAAGATCACCTGTGAGCCAGCTCATCACATGATTCTAGCTGCTTACTACAGACTGTCTTGAGACCAATGGAAACTACTTCTTTTGCCTACACTGTATTTGCAGTGAAATATGAGTATGAACATTGTGACCAAGTATTTTTTTGGGTCACTTTTCACACTGAAGTGTGGAATAAGGAAATGAAGATTGAGTTAGTCAGTTTAGGCTCCTTGGTTAGGTTGTTGCAGCTTTTGAGATGTGATGAGTTTCATAAATTCAACAAAGTCTCACAGGTCATCAAAAAAGCAGTTAAAGGGATAAATAACAAAGCATGTGTTCAGCTAAACAATATGGGTTCCAGGTTAACAAGTACAAGCTAGTAGCTTTTCTTAAGCTGTTGCAAGAAAGGGAATGCAAGAAAAGAAACTCCTAATTCGAAATTACCCAAGGACAGATAGGCAGGTCAGACAGAACTATAAATTAATCACCTGGGAGACTGAAGTCTTTTTGCCCACATCCCACGCTTATTCTGTTAAATAAATTCAATGCCTTGGCAGGAAAACTGTAGTCTGGTATTGCTTGATGCCAGCACAGTCAAAGGCTCCCAACCGCTGATAGCGACTAAACTGTCAAAAGGAAACGGGAAATCAAATGGTCTGGCTTGAGATCAGTTCTCTGCCTCCAGTATATATTAATTTTTCAGGTCTTGCAGACTTTTGGTCTTTCGCTTCTCTACTTGGCTCTTTCTGTCCTTCTGCCATTCTGGAGAGATCTATTTTCACAATACCTTCTCACAGTTCTTACACCCCAGGTTTCCTCTACAAATAATTCTTTCTAGCTGGAATATAGTGAAAGGGAAACAAGCTGGAGAAATGCGGGTAAACAAAAGCTGTTGAAGGGTATTCTTGGGGTTTTTTATTAGCCTAGAACAGCAAAACAATGTGTACTGAAAGCTTAAGACAGAGAACAATGAACATTATCTTATTAGAGGTCTCAAAAGACAGAGGTTTCAGAAAATGCTGAAAGTTCTAATCCTTATGTAATTCTTGGAGGTCTGAATAAATGCAGACTGGTGCCACAGCCAGGGTTTTGGCTTCTTAGATCATGGGGCTCACTTTAAGAAACCTGGTCTGCTGGGGGTTAATGGGGTCCACCTGTCAGAAAAGGGGAAGAGCATCTTTGGTCATAGGCTTGCCAAGCTGGTGACGAGGCTTTAAACCAGAGCTGTTGGGGGAGGGGAGGGACGAGGTTTTAACCCGGGGCTGTGGGGGGGGGGGAGCCACAATCCATGCCACTCCTATCAGTTTAATGCCAATACCAGTAATAGAGGCCCGAAACCTGGAGAAGGGTTGCAGGTCAGCAGGAGAGCACCGGGACTGCAGCGTAAAGGAAAAAGAGCCACTCCAGTCAGAAAGTTAACTTTATTGGGGGCCCAAATTAAATACCTCTGTGAAAACACAGGTAGCATGGGTAACAAACAAGAGGAGTTAGAGATGTGCTCACATCAACAGAGCTACAATCTAATTGGCATCACAGAGACACGGTGGGATGGTTCCTATGACTGAAGTGTTGGAATGGAACAATACAGGCTCTTCAGGAAGGACAGGCAGGGGAGACCAGGAGGGAGTGTCGCCCTCTATGTCAGTGACCAGCTGGAGTGCATGAAGCTCTGCCTTGGGAGGAATCAGGAGCCAACTGAGAGCTTATGGGTCAAGATTAAAGGGAGGACACGGACAAGTAGTGTTACACTGTGGGGCTGCTACAGGCCACCCGAACAGGATGATTGGGCGGATGAGGCTCTCTACGGATAGATAGGAGCAGCCTCACCTTCATAAGCCCTCCTGAGGGAATTCAACCAATCTGATGTCTGCTGGAGGGACAACACAGCAAGGCATAAGCAATCCAAGAGGTTCATGCAATGCATCAACAATAATTTCCTTCTTTGAGTGACAGAGGAATCTATGAGGAGAGGTGCCATGCTGGACCTTATCCTCACCAACAAGGAGGGGCTGGTGGGGAATGTGAAGCCCAAGGGCATGACCATGAAATTGTGGAGTTCAAGATCCTTAGGACAGCAAGGAGAGTGCACAGTAAGGTTGCTATCCTGGACTTCTGGAGAGCAGACCTGTGGGGAGGAGCGGGCAGGACAAGTGACCCAAAACTGACAAACTGGGTATTCCATCCCATCTGCATCATGCTCAGTATAAAAGCTGAGGGATCAAAGGGGCAGCTCTCCCTTTCTTCAATGGCTGGCATCTGAGGAGGACTCTACTCACCTGCCTTTCATCCCAATTTGAGTATTCTGGAATCCAGATCTGGAATCTCGTTCCCGTCCATTGCTGAGTCCAGCCTGGGACTTTCCCAGTGCTTGCCAGTGATGTGATCATCATCCGGGGAGCTTGATATGATTTTGTGTATATTGTATATATTTTCTTTTTTTTTGTTTATTTTAATACTAATATTTCATTAAAGTAGTTTAGTTTCTTCTAAACTTATAGGTCTCTCTCTCTCTTCCTCTCCTTGGAGAGAGAGGTGGGGGAGAGCATCTGTCATTCATTTCAGTGGCCAGTCGGACCCAAAACAGAACACCCAGCAAAAGAGATGGGGCTCCCTGCATCAAATGAGTCCATCCAGGGTTCAGAAAAAATGAGGAAGTTTTATAGGAAAATAGGAAAGCTAAATCTAAATGTAGCTACTTGTATAATGCTTTTACAAGAACATTTTTTATCTGAGGGTGCCCTGATGAGTGGTAAAAATCTCAGTCTGTCACTACAATACTTTAGACACTGAACAATGCGTAGGAAAGGGTTTTCCAGAGAGTCAAAAAGATGTCTTTTACTGATATTCTTCAGCTGTCCTATACATTGGATCTTTGAAACTGCTTAAATAGGATTCAAAATAAAACAAGAAGAGTTTAAAGAAAGATTGCAACCTATAAGCTACCCTGCAGGCTCCTAGAATAAACATCATTCATATGATCAAATATATATAAGCTTGTATTTTCATCTCATGTGATAGATGGTTTGCTCTGGCACTTTACAGTGCTGAGATGCACTGTGAAGTCCCAGAAGCTGGCACCATGACAAAAGTCTAGTGACTAGCCTATCTTATGAATAAATTTCTCAAAAGGCTACCCAAATTTGGATCAAGGCATCTGTCAAGCTCTACCATACAGAGGTATAGGACTGCCAGGGCTTAGAAAAGGAGTCAAAGTCTATTAGCATTCTGTAGGGCTGGGCTCTTCTCCAGTGAATAACACTGGCCACAGTTACATCTTTTCACTGAAGCACAATCCTCAGTAAGTTCCACTGGTATTTGCGGCTGATATCAGTTAAAGAAGGCATAGTGTAGTGCTTGAAAAGTCGGAACAGCATCCTGCTGATCACAATTCCACTTTTGCACTGTCTTATCATAATGAAGAACTGTTGAGAAGCACTGGCAGATCCCACCTAATGGGTACTTATTACCTCAGCAGACATTTATATTCAGAGTATGATATTGCAAAACCACATCAAGTGTTTTATTTGACAATATGCCATTTCACAAAAATGCATAGAAATGCATTTAACAGGGAGATTCCTTTGTTGGCTTTTGAAAATCTTAAAGAATGACCAGTCCTTGACTGAAATCCCCAAAGATTCATTGGATTCACATGTTATCATGTTATGAAAATGCTGCAGCTCTTGGTTTTCAGCATTATTTTGAGGCAAGCACAGTCACTCATATGTATTTGGCATCACACTATACGAAACACATTTCCCAAAGACAAACAGATTACATGGTACCACGTCCTCCAAGCATCTTGACAATACAAATTAACCAGTTATCAACTGACTAGGAAGGTAATGCAGCTTTTCATATCATGTCATCAGAATTGTCATATTTATCTACAGTATCTGTACTACAGTAGGTGTCTAAAGTGCATATAAACTGAGTCTTGCTAACCCTTTTAACAGGCCTATTAAATTCAGCATGCTGCTTAACAAAAGGACCAGTGAGGCTTGGAAGATCCGCACTACCCAGTGGTTTATATTTCAGCTGTAAAATCATAGCCATTACTTTTATTAGAAAACAAAATAAATCCTCTTCATCTGCCTACTATTTGAAGCACCAAGTAAGTCTCTGAATTAGTCAGTTAAAAAAAAAAAGCGAGAAAGTCTGAGACCTAAGGAGTGATGAGGTTTCAGAAGTGACTCATGTAATTAGAGTAAATTAACCTATCAGCACCAAAAAACATGGACTGCCTGAGAGCAGCTGAACGACAAAGATGAACTGGAATTCCATGTCTCATAATGCTAAAAGTTCAAAAGTAATGTACCTGCAACGGAGCAGGAACTTCCACATTAAGCCCTTGTGGTATTCTTGATAAAGGTGCAGAGGGGTGTGTATTTAACATACCATTTCCCTATACAAATCCTGTGCTTCCCATGCAACAGTACTCCATTAGCACCTAACAAAGTTCTGAATACCACCTTTTGAAATGGAAATAACTTCTCAGTATCTGCAACCTCACACATTTCCTCAAATAGCAATAAGTATCCTAGAGACAGCTCTGCTCTAAAGCAGAAACAACTGCCATGGGAATACCAATACTATGTTCTGTGCCTGTATCAAGGTGTTTCTCTTCAGACCACGGCACTGATATGCAAAGGGAGAGGAGGAAAAATAGAAGCAATGTTCCTCAAGTTCTCCAGCCTCTTCATGCATGGGCATGAGTCTTCCCATATACCTAAAAGCATGTGTGTGGAGGGAATAGCTAACCAGGATCTTTAATAGCGAATACAATTTTCAGCATAATTTTCAAATTGGTCTGTGGCACTGGAAGCTCAGTAAAAGAGATACTATGCCAGCCTCACTGCCATTTCTACAGAATCCTACTGGCTACTGCACGGGGTACCCTGGCAAAGAACTGCAGGGTGTTTTGCCCAGGATGTAGCCAGGAACTGACCAGTGCCAATCACGGATGTTTCCAGATGTCTCCAAGACCACTGTCAAAACCCCATTGCCCACATAAAACCCACCCTGCAGCCAGGCAGGGGAGCCCCAGCTCACACCCTGCCTCACACACATTTAAGAAAAAGTTGCAGCTGAGAGGGGGAAAAGTAGTGGAGGAGTCACATGGAATGAGACATTGCTGGGGACAGAGCTGGAGATGCATGTGTGAAAGGAGATGCTCCAGGACAAAAGTATTACTCAGGGTCATGCCTGAAGGACTGCAGCCCAGGGCAGCCCATGCCAGGGCATGGACACCCACAGAGGAACTGCAGCACATGCAGTTCTGCCCTTTATGGAGCAGAGTAGGAAGCAAGGAATGTCATACATGCACCCCTACATATGCGACCCCAGACCCTTAGACTGCTCGTTGCTGCACAAAAGGTGTTAAGACGGGTGAGTGTAACAGGCAGTGAAAACAAGGGAAGGTGAGACTAGGAAGCGGAGAGGGGATGTGTTTGACTGAAGTTGAGCTTTTGAAAGAGGGAGGAAAACTGTCTCCCTAAGTGTTTCTTTAATGTTTTTGTTTGTTTGTTTTCTTTTTCTTAATATCTGAGTCGGTGTTTAGAAGGTTATGTTAATAAACTGCAATACCTTGCATTCAGTAAAAATTCTCTGAGTTGAGACTGTTGCTTCCCACAGCCCCATCCCCATTAAATTCCATGGGAGTTTTATATAAAGGATTGAATCTGATTTGCAGTGTGATACAGTTTTTTATTTATAGACTCTTACACGAGTCTAGTTAAGTTCTAAATCTAGCAGCATGCAGCTGTCTAGTCCCTGCCGGAAATCTAAACGGAAGGATATATACCTCTGCACCTTGCCAACATGGTGTCCCTGCCCTCCTGCAAAAGTGAATGTTATGATTGCAGAGTAAGATGGTACGTATTAGAGAATGCACAAGATAACAGCCCCAGCTCAATTCACATGCTAGCTTTCAGTTCCTGGTGATTACAAAGCGAAGAGGTAACACGGCTACTAAATTTGCAAAAAGCACATTAAGCAGCTTTGCCTTCTCAATAAGACTTTATGCAAATCTCTCTCAGTTACCAGGACATGTTCTTAAGAGCTACTTCCTGCACCCTAAGAGTAATTTTCTCACCATGAGATCAATTAAACCCCCTCACCCCAAGGGAAGCAATGAGAGCTCTGTCACTTGAATCTTTTCCAATTAGATGTGAGAAAGCAATCAAGATCAGAAATACATTAGGGAGTATTGGCAGGAGGCAACTAAATGACTTAAGAGTCCTTTTCCATTTCTGATTTCTATAGTTTTATGAAACTGGAAGCTTTCCTAACTTAGGCTAGAAAGATTCCCAAGCCTCTGATCTGCAGTCCCTACTGGCTGAACCAATATTTTATTGTCTAAGCTCTCTATCTAAAACTAGGTTTAATTTCCGGTTACTTCCTCCCAACATTTAGGCAATTTCTAAGAAATTTCAAATTTATAGATTCTAGAAATATCTTTCCTATTCATACACCTGTTCTTCTAGCAAGGTGCCATTGTTTCCCAAAAGAATAGCCAAATACACCCTTTGTTTTTTCTTCAACACCAAAACTACAACTGTTGCTGTATGATGAACAGTTAGTGCTCCATTTCTTGTCCCTTGTTCGCTGCCCCAAATCATGCTTATATGACCGCATTAATTTGTAATTTGTTAGA
The DNA here is from genome assembly GCF_000708025.1 of Charadrius vociferus. NCBI lineage: Eukaryota > Metazoa > Chordata > Aves > Charadriiformes > Charadriidae > Charadrius > Charadrius vociferus. Next base: position 8,837 of record NW_009649993.1, read on the forward strand.
GTTGGAGTGGGTAATCTTCTCCTTATAATTCCTCAATGTCTGCTAAGAAAACACCACCAAGAATTCTCCAAAGCAGTCACTCTTGCACCAGAGCTTGCCAGAAAGCCTATTTCTGAGAACTGATCTTCAGACACAGGTGACAGACAAATGGTGTGAGCCCGCAAATTTGGGCCACAAAGTCATGCTTAACATCCTGGGGAGGGAGAAAGGCTGTTTAACAGCAGGGGACAAAATCAAGGCAGAGAAGAAACTTGACAAAAGTGAACAGATGCCTGCACCACCATCTGCTGAAGATTATGTCTTCTGAGGTAGGCAGGCTGAACGGGACTGGTCAGGGATAGGAGTATCAGCAAGTGGTAGAACAGGATTTGTCCTGAAAGAAATTGTAGGGAATCAGGTAGACCTAATAATGGGGAGGGACAAAACAAAAGCAGGCCTTTTGGGGTACAGGGCTCAAAGGATAAATACAATTAGTACTGTCAGCAAAAATAGCAGGGAGCATGTAATTTTTTCAGATTTTTTCATTACTGATGAAAATGGCCCAATAAATAAACAATTAGAAATATAAATCTGTTCTACTTATTAAAATATTCTACTATGCCTCCACCTCTGGCATCAGAACTATTCAGAGTAGGTGAAAACTGAGCAGTACTCTGTATTTTTATGGTAGAAAGGATAACATATCTCTCCAATTGTAGAAGGGTTACACTGGAAGATGGGAGTATATTCTGTATATTCTGTAAAATAATCATGCATAATGCAGTTCACATACTTACAGAGTTATTTGTGCCTTAATGGAACTGGTTGAGTTGACATCTGCCAGGCAGTGACTTAAGAGACAAGAAGCAAAGGTGAGTTGCTTGACTGAATTATTAAGGCTGGTCAATGCCAGGAAGAAGTCGCTTTTAACAGCCACTGCACTATGAGATTGTGTAAATAGTGAAATTGGCACTTAAAGAAATGAAGTGTTAGGACTGCCAGAAGAGGTTTAAAAGGGAAAAAAAAAAAAAAAAGAAAAAAAAAGAAAAACAGCACTGTTGGCTGCAAGGATGGTGATGACATTCTAGAGTGGTCAGGCTATGGCAGCAGTGCTGCCAACATACATACGTGTGTAAGCACACCTTCTCCATGCAGATCTAAGGATCTGATATACCGTACTCTAGGAATGAAAACTAGTTGCTTTTCTGCTCATTTTAGATGCTGTTAGAGACTTGCACCCTCATACTGAAAGAGTCACAGTGAAAAACAAAAGATACTGAAATCAATGCCTCTTTCTCAGCATATTAGTTCTACTTGGTGAACTAAAAAGTAGCTCACCAATACCTAATGCTATTCCCAAAGTGACAATCTAGATGTACAAAGCCCATCAAATGCTGTGGCATAGTGACAAACCTGATCTAAAGCAGTAACTTCATCATCCAGGAGCTAGTCATAATGTACCCTTCACAGAATAAAATCGGGGAAAAATTGAAAGAAAATAAGCCCTTTCTATCCTCAGTATGATCCCTAACACACTTTAATCAGTTACAATAGTTTCCTTTTATAAAATACTTCTAACCCCAGTAATGGAAGAAAATACTATCAAGTTACTATAAAGCCCATTCATACTGCCGTTTTTCAAGTCACAGAGCTACATCAAAAATCACACAAAATCCATCACACAAAAAAAATAAATATTCACAAAATCACAGGGAAGAAATTTTAGGTTGTTTAGAACTTGAAAGTCTTTTTTTCCTCTTCAAGTCCAGCTGTGCCATACAAGTGCCCATTTTTAAAAATAAGCACTTATGCACAGCAGGACTGCTAGCCCACAAAGGGATTTAATAATCCCAAATGGCCTAACATTCTTTTAGACTGTGTGCTGTGAGTACTTAAAACAATTATTTTTTCCACCCTATGATTTTGCCTACAGATTCAGCAGTTAGGAACATTTCAAATGGACAACTGAGTATTAATGACCAATTTTCTTTCAATCAACAGGCAAACAAATCAGGGTTTTTGAGTGATCTTTCATCCCTCTCATGTTAGGTATTATTATTTGTTATGAGAACAGGGAAATAGTTGTATAAGTTAACATTATCCTGTACAGTTAAACTTTAAATCTTTATCTTTTGCTTTTTCTCCCATAGCTCCTTCTGGAAACGTTTATTAAGATTCATTTTAAAACACAGGACAATGTTGTATAGATCTTTAGTTTCAAAAGGGACAAGAATACACACACAAAAGTTAATGTTTATAAACTCATAAACCTTTCCAAAAGCAGTAGGCTAAAATTCAGAAAATTATCCCATAGATCTGAGCTTATTTAAACACAAAATGCCTTAGAGTTGACAGCAGGGTCTGGTAAACAAAACAAAACATATCTCTCAGAGTGATTTACTTTAGAAAGGACACATGAACTGACTTTCTCCCATGTTTCATCTTCTCTAAAATGGCTTAAAATTGTACACTGTTAACATGGCATTTTCATTATTCATATCATTATCACTCTATCCCAGTAGCTGGAAGATCCAGTCAGAGAGAGATTATACAAAGGAGAGGCAGGGTAGAAACATGATGTTTTCATTTGCCTTAGCTCAACATACAAAGCCATTTTAACATTAACTAAAAATGTTCTATCCCTCAAACTTATCTAAAAAGATGTTTAACATAAGAACAAGGTAGGAAATAGCAGAAAAAGCACACAAATGTCTTGGTTGGTTTTGCTACTGCATACAATAGGGGAAGAATTTATTTATTTCTGTAAGAAGAGGAATTGTCCTGGCAAAGTTTACAAACAAGATGAAAGAAAGAAAAATGCTTTCTGATTTCACTATGAAAATGGCAACATATGGTAATGAGTGTCTGTCATTGCCCTATTTGCAGAACTTTCTGAAAATTATTTCATGTAACAGGTACTAAAGTTCTAAAATGTAAGGCAGAGTTAGAAACTGACTGTTCTCTACACAGAAGGAAGACATTACAGCCTTGGCCCTATCTTACACACCTCTGCTGCTCATCTGAGAGATACTCATACTCGTCTCTCTTAAGAAAAAATGTGGCACCAAGCCCAGACTTATAGCTGGTCTATGCAAAGCTGGCTTTCCCAAAGTCTTTTAGGAGAACTGCTTCTCTGCAGCACCATATTTTCTAGTGTCGCAAAGCTATAATCTTACTCACTTGGCGCTTGCATCTATGGTAACAAAATAAGTTTAAGCCTGTTAGTTAGTTCATGTGTCTCCTCAGAAGACCAGAAGAAGGGATTTCAAACATATATGGGCCACTAGCTCAGGGTGGTAAAAGCTGGAGACAGTGGCTTCCAGAATGAAAGCCCAAATACCTCACCACTGTCACTGTGCTTGAAAACGGGAATTTTCTTGCGTGTATTGCAACTGCAAAATGTAGAAGCTGCAACTATGATCATTATTTGGGAAAGGTGCATGCACATGATGTTAGGCCTGCCTCTCGCTGTGTCTCACTGGATGCTTCAATTTAACAATTAGACACCTGACACCTGATTCAGATCTTTTGTGTCATATTCAAAATTGCATTGGTCTGGATCCAGCACAAGAGAAATTTCAAACTTCTGATAAAATCATCAGACTTTAGAGTGCAGGTATTAGACTGCTGGTATGAGGCTGGAACATTTTCATGTTGATTAAGCCATAGTAATACATCATAAAGTACCTAATAACTAGGGAATGCAGCAGTTGGTTAGCAGCCCCAGAACAATACTGTACTAGTCATATGTTTTTGCATGAGCTATCTGGCTGAAATATGGGAAAGGGAATGTTCAGGAGCTGATACTGATATGAAGACTATAGACACAAGGAACGTATTGCTAGTACATTAGTTGCTAAGCAATAATCATAACATTTTTTCAAACATATGGCTGCACAAAACAAATACAGATTATTGCCTTTTGAATTCAGATGTCACATTTATTCCAACATTGAAAATCCCAGGGCTAACTACATCCAGGCCATCTCCTAGAAAGAACCCTTGCCAAACATAAATGTATGCCCTAACTTTGATAAGACTTGGGTGTTTGTGAAGAGGTACATTCATTGCTTCTGCTACAGAAAGAGTCTGAGTCCTTTCATAAGGGATTGCACTATGCAGACATACATTTTGGCACTTCCAGGGCATAATAAATAAGTCTACAGGAAGCAAAACACCTTTATTATGTTGTTTAGATTATAATGTACATCTTCCTGTGCATGCTGTCTGGTACCTCATTCAAGCTGCACAGGAAATATGGCAGGCATTCATCAGCTGAATGAATCTTAGTGCAGGACCATGAGATAGATAGCCAGATAAATTCAAGAGGTCAGGAACCCATCCAAGTTCATGGAGGAAGATTGAAACACAGAAGAAGAATCCCAACAGATTAAATAAGGTACACCACTAAATTAAGTAGTCAACCAATTTGCAGATGGGAAAGAGAAGAACTTTGCTGTGGCTACATTAATTCCAGGGCAAGATCCAAATGTTCTCCAGGCCTAACACAGCCATTACCGCGAACTCACTGTTTTCTCATAAGGACAAGAATACCCTTGCATTTGTCAGCCCTCCCTAATCCCCACACATCTCCAGAAGATGAGAAGACCCACACATCTCCAGCGTGGCGTGCCTCCCATGGGATACAGTCCTTCACTAGCTGCTCCAGTGTGGGTCGTTCCCATGGGCTGCAGTTCTCCAAGAACTACTCCACCATGGATAGTCTCCATGGGGTAGAGTCCATCAGGAACACAGTGTGGGTCCCCAACAGGCCACAGTTACTACAAGAAAGTCTGCTCCTTTGTGGCCTTCTGCCCACAGACCACAGGTCCTGCCAGGATCCTGCTCCATCATGGGCTTTTCATGGGCTTTTCATGGGCTGCAGCTTCTTTCAGGCCCTCACTCCCCCTCCTCATCAAGCAGATGCATGCATCTAACCAACTTTTTGATCCTGCACTCTCCATGTGGAGGAATTTGCTTTGATATGCATGCATATGTTAGAGCAAAGTGAAAAAAAAAAAAAAAAAGCCGTATCAAGAGAATACATTTATCATGTCAGAAACATTCATGTTCTCTCTAAAAACAGAAGCTCTTTTAGGAAAATGTAGAAACACAAAGTGAGATTCACCACAATGCAAGTAACAGTCCTGTGGCCAAAGTTCTCACTTGCAATAATGGTATAAGAAGCTACAGGCCCCTGCTCTGAATTAGACAGAACAAAGACTTAAGCGTAGGTCTCCTGTTCCTGCTCACTGTCCTGGCCACTACACTACTGTCTCTTTTGTAGCATCCATTCTTTTTTAGTTTGACCAAAATTTTCAATAATTTCCACTGAAAGTTTTTCAAAACTGTGCATACCTGGAAAGAAATTTGTGTTTCAATGGATCAGAATTTTCCAAGGTATCAATCCCTTGACTGATCATAAAACTACCTGACTAATTGTACTCTTTGGCAACAGAAGTCAGTTTCTGTACTGCAGCTAGCTTTTCTCCTAAACAGTTACAGAAATCTGTGGCTATCCCTTATTTGCCCAACAGCAAATCACGAAGGTGCTATGAATAAGCCACAGAAGCATTTGCTCTGCTGTGCACCTCCAACAGAGGAACGATCTCAGAAGAGCACACCTTGGGTATTCATGTTACACAAAACTACAGATAAAAGCAGCAAACTGAAGTGTCCACATATCTGTATTGCACCACCTGAAAAGATTTTCCAGTTATTTGCAATGAGTTTCAAGTTAATCTTTGCACATCCTATCTATCTTTAGATAAATAGAAGACAACAGAACATGCTTGCCACCTTGAAAAGATATCCTAATCAAAAGTTACTCCAAGTGATGCTGACAAACTTAAAAGTTTCACTTTTTCTCTGAGTCTTCCCCATGTTTATTGTGTTTATTTTATTGAAAAGAATTTCTGTGTATATATGTTTAGAAATCTCTTCACAGAAAAATGTGAGCTGTACTGTCTGTAACCAAGAAAAAAGGAACAAAAGAAGGAAAATGTTCAGCAGTCACAAGAACTCAAAAAGAAAATGAAAAAAAAAATGTAGTAGCTTACGGAGAGTAAGAAGAACTGGCATAAGTTGTGGCTTAATTGTGATTTCCAGGCAAAGCTAACCACGGCATCCTACTGCTTGGAGGAGCATCAAACCAAGAAGCTGTAACTAAAGTATGTACATTGGAGCCAGTGCTGGAACTGACAGAGCTCCTCTGCTATCTTGACAAATTCTCTTGCATGAGGGGAAGTTCTCCCTCACGCGCTTTGAGGTCCTATTTCATGATACTCACAAAAAGATGAAGAACTTGCTAATACCCAAACTACAGCTACTCAAAGCTATAAATAAACAATCCAACTATTTTGCTGAAGTGTGATTCCCAGTTTCATGCCTGTTGAGTTGTAAGTTAATTATGTAGGCACTGAACAGTTAAAACTGCATGCAAGATGAAAGATTAAGTCCTTATAACCAAAAGAGGTGTTTTCACAGATCCCTTAATTCACCAAATAGTGTCTAATCTCAGTGAGGGTAAACACATGTCTTTATATCTATCAATTACACCCTTCCATATCTGTATAATTATGCAAACACATCTTGCAGGAGACAAATTGTAGAAATTATGCATCATATTTTACTTCAAAAAGAGCTAATTATATAATAATTTATAATTTATAAGTATTATATTCAATGCCTTTATCAAAGATTGTTTCCACTCCATTATAGTTAACTAAAAAAAGTTTCTGCTTGCTAACTCACTTTGTCAAAGCTTTCCGTGCTCACTTAGCTGAATTCTGATTTCAATTATAAGATTTTAATACCTTACACATCACTGCATGATCAGGTTGGGGTCTCTAACATCATGTATTCTTAAGGATTAAAGTTTTTGGTGGCAACCTGTTTCAGTGAAGTGATAATATGCACACAAGGATTACAGAGTAATGTGAAGTAGAAAGGGCCTGGAATGACAAAGATACATGAAAAGAAATAATCAAGTTTGAGGGCGGGAAATAGAAGAAGATTAGCCATGTGATGGCTTTCACATTGTATTTAATGTCAACCTAAATCTGGTAGGAAAAAAGGACTGTTTGAGACAGGAAGAATTTTTGAGTACACTGACTTCACTAGTGAAATTCCCCATTTTCTTCAACAAAAGATCAGGTTCGATTTATGTTCTTTGAAAGGGATTACTTTATCATTTGGGAGGGACTTGCTCGGTTTGGTATCTAAAATGACTCAGAGAGCCCTGCCTGCCTGCCGTATGTTCCTGCAACATGTTAATTTTGTTGTAACTATGCATCCTGCATGGTGTGTCTCATATAAATGTATTAAGACTAACATTCTAAAAGTGGGCACTGGGACAGAAATATGCTTATTGCTTAAGGATAGAACTATTAGCACAAGCAGAGTGTTTACAGTAAAGGAAGATTAAAATTAAAGTAAGCAAGATGAAACAACTGTTACAAACAGACGGCTGAACCAGTTGCATTTTCAGTAATCCATCTGTAGTTTTGTATAGAAACCTTTCTTTCAGCCCCGTCTAGACTGTGTCATAAATGGCAAATATTATCTTGATTCAAGCTCAGATACATCAGCTCAATTAGTCAGCCTCAAACATGCAACTTCTCTTTGTTAAAGTAAAGGTTGGAGTAATGCCTAACAAAGCTGGAAAAGCTTTAAGCATGTAATTGCTTTAGATGCACAACTCTGAGCTTTGTTTCAGCATCCTCTCTATAATGGGTCTTCAGGGGTAAGTCTGAAAGTACTTAATATGAAGAGCTGCTCTGAGTTTGCAGTTAAGTACCTAAATCCACATCTGTGATCTCGAAGACTGTAGTTCAATACTGCCTGATGGCATTAGTTGCTGATTTTATCTTACAGAGGAGTCTTCCTTTTTCTCCCTTTGGCATCCCCTATGGCTTCCATCCCTGCACATGAACAGACAGTCTCTCAGACTGGTCAGAGCTCTTCTCTTACTTTGCCATGAGGTCCCAAAAAAAGCTAGAAGTGTAGACAGATATTAACTTGGTCATCCCACGTAGGGCTGGGCTATCTGAATTCCACAAGCATACAGACGTTTGCAGGCACTCAAACCTGTACTTTCTACTCAGTCTGCTGTAGACACTGACAGCCTGACAGGGTGAGATGAGTGAGGTCCTGTTGTCGTAACTTCCATTTTTCAGAGTGTATCAAACATCTTTTGTATCAGAATGACGAAAGAGAGCGAACTAAAACTGTGTAGACGAGTCTTGGGCAATCAGCTGGGAAGATTAGACTAGAATATTTCAGTTGAAAGGGACCTACAATGATCATCTAGTCCAACTGACTGTCCAATTCAGGGCTGAACAAAAGCTGAAGCATGTTATTAAGGGCATTGTCTAAATGCCTCTGAAACACTGACAGTCATGGGGCATTGACCACCTCTCTAGGAAGCCTGTTCCAGTGTTTGACTACCCTTTTGGTAAAGCAATGTTTCCTAATGTCAGGTCTGAACTTCCCCTGACATGGCTTTGAGCCACTCCAAGGCTTCCTGTCAGTGAATACCAACCAGGGAGAAGAGCTGAGCACCTCCCTCTCCACTTCACCTCCTCAGGAAGCTGTAGAGAACAATGAGGTCGCCCCTCAGCCTCCTTTTCTTCAAACCAGACAAACCCAAAGTACTTAACCACTCCTCACAGGATATGCCTTCCAACCCGTCCAACAGCGAGGTTGCCCTCCTCTGGATGCAAAGTACATTGTTTTTAAATTGTGGGGCCCGGAACTGCACACAGTAGTCAAGGTGAGGCCTCACCAATGCTGAATACAGTGGAATAATCACCTCTTTTGACCAGCTGGCTGTGCTGTGTTTGATGCGCCCCAGGATGCAGAGGTTTGCCCTCTTGGCTGCCAGGGCACACTGCTGACTCCTGTTGAGC
>NW_009649993.1:17817-48509 GCF_000708025.1 Charadrius vociferus
TCCAATCTATCTAGAGCCTGCTGAAAGGCCCTCAAGAGAGACCTTGTTTTGTATCATCTCCTAGTTTTGTATCACCAGCAAACTTGCTACTAGTCCATTCAACTCCTGCTTCCAAATCATTGATAAAAATATTGAACTGAACTGGCCATAGAACTGAGCCCTGAGGAACACCGCTGATGACTGACTGTCAGCCAGATGTAGTCCCATTCACTACAACACTTTGAGCCCTGCCGTTTGGCCAGTTTATCACCCAGCACACCATGAACCTGCTAGAGGAGCCGTAATAGCTCATGTTGTTCCAAGACTATTTATGTGTTCCACAACAACACAATTTTCATAAAAATAATGTTCTATGTGTGGGGTTTTTTTTAATTTCAAATTTCTTAACTGACAAGGCAACAAAGAATTCATACATGTACTGAACTGGAGTTTACCTTCTTGCATTATGTGGAATCTGTGAATGGTTTCCCAATTGTTCAGAAAGTCATTGCTTACTGTGCTCATATATTTCCGTGTATATAAACTAGACAACTACAAAGACAATTAATGCCACTAGAGATCTCACTTTTAACACAGGACCTATGTAGAAACCTGATCCAACCAAAATTAGTGGTTAACACACTCTTTTCATTTTATAAGACTACTGTTTCACTGTCAGGTTTGAAAGCATCCTAATCTGGGTACATATGTACACTTGACTTTGTGTGGCTTCTGAGGAGCAGTGTTTCATTTATATTAAGGCGGCATGAATTGCACGTTACAGTCTTTAATATTAAACATGCTGTAATATTCTGTTACAATCCAAATCTGTGCTTCACAGTTAAAAGCATTGCATGAGTAAAGAAGCTCATGCTTGGATGTATAAATCTCTGCACTTCAGTGGATCAGTCACAATCTTACATAAATGCAGGACTGGGCCCAAAGGCACATAATTCCCATAATGTTTAAGGGAAAAAAAACAGCTATTCACATGAAGTTAAACGTAACTTTAGGTCTTGGTAATAAGTTTAACATTGCCCTCTTCTGGTTTGAAAGTTCGAATAATAAAAGTAATGTAGAAACTGATAATACACATACTGATAGTGATCAAGTTAGCCACAAATTCTGTTATTAAACATTGATATTAAAACCATAACATAGGTGAAAAAAACCCTGTCATTGATTAGTGAAAAATAAGTCTATATTTTAGCTGCAGTACATCAAAATGACTGACTAGCAAAACAAAAGAGAGCAGGAAGCAGAAAGAGCATAACACCATACCAGTCTTCGCAAACAGTAGCTGTAGAAGTCTGTCATTTTCACAGTAACAATAGAATTCTTTCATTACCCTTACTACCTTATTGGCAATTTCATTAAAACAAAGAGACACTAAATGATCTATATTACTACTAATACTTTATTTTATGCAACAAGAAGCAAAGACTCAGGTAATTTTAAATAGGTATAAATAGGTTAAAAAGATAAGGGGAAAACAATCTGTGAAAGAATTTGGGTCTCATGAAAAGCCTGTTCAAGTGTTGCTGTAAACCTGTCAACAGGGACAAAGCATGATTGGCGTTCTAAGGATAAATATTTGAAGAAAAATCAGATGGACATATTTTGAAGGGTCTTTCCAGGAGCATACAAACTATTTAATTTTCCTTTGGTGATTGCTGTCATTGGTAAAGGGACCTGTTCAGCTTCGAACGTACTTTAAACATAGCTGCTGTACATGAGAATCAGGGATATATATGTTACAGTCACATTTAATTGTAAATAAAACTGAACCCCTTGTGTCTTTTATAAACGTCTTATTTCAGATTTATGAATTTGCAGTGACATATTCGTGTGATTTTAGACACAAATTAATAGCATCTTTACTATTTAATTTCAGATACATTAAAATTGTGTGTTATATACAGCAATTTTAGTGGAAATGCTAAACAGGGTAGGCAGAACAGCATTTCTATTTTACAAAAGCTAAGATAAATCACATTTGAAGTTATTGCATATTACAATGAGAGCTTTCTGAAGTGGCATCAACAAATAGATATTTTAAAATACACTCATATTAATTTAAAACTAGTTTAGGTCTCAGGAGTCACCCCATAATGCCATACCAAATGAAACAAAAAATCAGACATTTTTTTAGGATTTTAAATTAATTCCGATATTGAAAAAAAAGAAAAAGCACAAATACATTGCTCATACAGAACTTTTCAACTTAAAATCACTGTGGACAATTTGGGCATAGTGCAGGGAGTTCAAATAATTAAATTGGAAGGTTTTCTTGGTGCTGACTGCTAGGGTCAAGTAGATAAACAGTAGAACACTGTGTCAAACTGTTACACAGGCCAATAATTGCTAGAGCTGGGCAAGATATAAAAACGAATGAGAAGAAAGCCATTCTGCAGGTTATGCTGCCAAGAGGTGTCTCAGCTCCCACAGCTGCTTGAAAAAAATTTGAAGAAGCAGACTGACCTAGGACTATGCCTAAAATCTCTGTGAACATAATACAAACATAAATAATGAACCTCAGCACGTTACTCTTTGAAATCTACAACCCTGTGTCTGTCTACGTGTCTTGGTCATGAATCATCTTGCATGACCACAGACTAGACAGTAAGCCAAACTACCTTTTTCTTGCAAACTGTTCCAATTTCTGCACAATGTACTTGGATGTACTTTTAAGAACATCAACTTCCTTACTGAGGAGACATTTTGTCATTGCATCTAATCAGTTCTTCCCATTTACTGCTCCTCAAACAGATGTGAAATACGACATAATTGCCATGCAGAAATGCGTATAGCTTTACTAACGGTAATGGTGATGGCCAGACATAAAGTTGATGTCAAGTAACTCTGGCTGACAGAAAAAGGACAGATAAGTGAATCAGTGTTGACCAGAAAACACTATGTGCAAATAAGATGTGTTCCTAAAAGCTCCCTCCACAGCTTTTCTAACTGAAATCTTTTCTCACTTGCAAGCATAGGGAAGGCTTCAGCTCAAGAGGAGATAGCTAAGTTACTATTTTTTAATTTGCTGCATTGCTGTCCCTAACCCATCACACACATGGTGTTGAAACCAGATCTCTACAAGGAAGATTTCTGGGTTTCTGAAGCAGTAGATGAACATGTATTTCAGATGAATCACATAGTCCAGATGACTACCAGCCTCACCTCCTTGCAAGAGGTACTGGCTACAACACCCTATGCAGATCATTTCCCAGTATGGTTTCACTGCATATTGTCAATCTGCAGAAACTCTGTCATGAAAGACAGTGCTATCACACCTTTTTTTGCTGTTCTTTACTTCTTTCTGGTGAGACCTGACACTTATATTCTTCATTGCTTGGTTCTTCCCATCATCTTCTCAGAGCTAATCAGAATTGGGAAATATATAGTCTGCTTCTTTTAGACAGTCTTTTTGCTTCGTGAAGCTATCTTACTTAGACATGATTTCTAGCATTTTCCATCAACTGTCAACAGCTACCAAAGTCAGATACTGCTCTTGAATTGAGATGCTAAGAGCATACCTGGCAAGATGAAATTTCAAAACAGTCTGTGGATTCAGCAACATAAGCTAACAGGTTGATGACATCAGGCCATCAGTATAGCTCCTAAGTGACTGGCAATAGGTTCTAAATCTGAACATTTTTAATTTTTCCTGGCATTTTTCAGATCTGGTAGCCCTTAAGTTTGCCTATCCACAGGGCATTTGACTGATGGCACGCTTAGTTGTCTTTCGTTTCCCCCAGTCTTCTCCCCTCCTTTGAACCAGGTGCTCTTGTTCCTTTTCAATGATAAGGGAGCTTGGCTGCCTGCCCAGACTTCTAGCTGCTCATCTGTCTGTCTTGAAAAATAAAATAACTGCAGCTTGAAAGCTGAATTTCAATCCTTCTCTGGGAGAACACAAACTTGGGGAAAGGAGACTGATGGGAAGAGGAAAAGATGAAGGAAAACTCACTTATCGTGCAGTAAGAACACTCAGAGCTAAGGTACAACTATAATGGGACAGCTCTCATCACACAGGAATTTCTGAGGCGGGGATGAGAGGGAGTCATAGATCATGTAACTTGCAATTGTGGAGAAAAGAGAGAAATAAGGGGACAGGGCAAGAACATTCTGCTAAAATCCAGTAGCAATAATGGGTTCAACTGGGTACCTGTAAAGTTCTCTGTTCCTAAATACTATTGCAGAAGACAGTCTCCTCCCTTTTCCTTTGACTCTATGGGTCCTTGAATATATTCAAACCCCAAATCTATACTCAGACAAAGAGTATAAATGGTGCTCCACATGCTCAAATTCAGTGTTTAATCCAGTCTTCTGATGGAGTCATCTTTGTTAGCTTCAGGAAAGTTTCTAATTTCAATGTCCAAAGCAGACTGTGTTTTGATTAAAGGCCTCCTTCCATCTGTTACACCTGCCCAGCCTTAAGCGCAAGACAGACAGACAGTACATTGAAAATTTCTACTTAACATTTTAGTTGTAAAAAAAAATTAGCCTATGATGACTTGGGTGTCTGGAGGAGATTCTTAATTGCATTAGAAGAACATTCAGGTTATAAATCAGGTACCTATAAGCTAGGAAATGCATATATAGCTGTAACTCAAGCTTATAGCCCTGACAGCCTGTTTTCCCAGTCCAAGAAGACTGAAGCAGCATGCATGAAGCCTATTCAGGCCTTTTCTTCTGAGATTATTTATTGGTTGTGTTGACAATCTTTAGCAACCCTCAAAGTAAAGCTCCACATAAACTCTGGTTTTCTGATGTCATGGAGCCTCCCACTGTACGGAGTATGGAGGAGGTCATCAACAAATCTGGGTATCTAAATAGAAAACACTCAGCACATATGCCTGAATTTATGATCTTGAATAACTTTTCAACCTTAATTTTTCTCTTTGGAAAACTAAACTGTGTTCTCCAACACTTACTCAGGGAATATCTTGTAAAACAAAAAAGAACCCAACCCTATACCTTGCAAATTTATGAGAAAAACAAAACAGTGTATAACAGGAAATGCAAGAAAACTAGGACAAAACTCTCCCATAACAGAGAAGGTGCCAGTTTTGATTGTATATGAGAAGCAGTATGCTAAGGGTTTAATACAAGATGTTATGTGAATAGGCACTTAGCAACATGTATTTGGGAAAACGAACCCCTTCATGGCTTTGCCATTTGGATGTAACATAGGTTTCTAAACCCACAGCAGCAAAACATTCTTACATCCTCCATGTACGCCCAATATAAATGCATTAAATAATAACTACAACTATAAATATAAATTGTTTTCTTTTCTCTATTTTCAATTTTGATTAGCTGAAAGGGCATCAATGGCAATAACAAGTGTGTCCAGGCATCAATATTACATCATTATTGTACAAATCTTTGTGATGGGATGCTGACTTATACCTTCTGAAGCTAGCACAGAGTACTTTTTGAAAAATGCGTGTGGGACAGCTTTTCACTTTTTTTAGCCCATGGCTTGGCAGGTCAGAATTGGTGTAGGAGGGGGCTTAAAGCAGCAGAGGTGTGCTAAACAGTCAGACCTGTAAAATGCTTTTTCAAGCAGGGGAAGATTAATTTTTCCTTGGGGCACAGAAGCACTTGGGGCACTCATGCTTCTGATGAAAAATGATGCAGACATCAATCCGAAGGGTTTTGAATGCCTCCTGCAAGACACAAGGCCTCCATCACCACAACTGATTTCTGTCATAGTTGAAACTATTTCAAGCGGTTCCTTCCAACATTTTTTAAAAATGTCTCTCACAGCATGGACTAATAATGCAAAGACTAATCATTTGTAATTTTCTGTGATTCATTCACTTAAGTACGCTACATCTCTGTGTGGATTGCCTGCTGTCTACTGCCCTTGCAGGGTAAGCATTGGTCCCCATATTTGAGCTCAGATTTTCAGGAATTAGCTGAGGGCATGTGTGCCTCTTACAAGGTGGTTTTTGCCACACTTCTTGCAAATCACCTGTTACGTATCACATGACAATCTACTAAATTGTACAACTCTTGATCTACTCGAATGGTTTAGAGCTGGATTCACACCAGCACTTGGTACCTAGTTGCCATCATATAATAGTTCAGTCCAAAATTGAGATCCTGCCTCTACCTGTTAATTACCTGTCTTTTACCAGTTAGCTTCTCCTACTCACCTGCAGGTCTACCTCTCATCACACCAGAATCACTCTGAGATCCCAGGATCTCTGATAGAGATTTGTGTGACATGGCAGAAGACTCCAGGAGGCTGATCAAAGCCGGGAATCCTAATCAGGCGAACTGCTCCCTGAACTCTCAAGATTGCTCTGTGCTAGCCTAGCTGTTCAGTGATGCTAACTTTCATGGCACTGTTCTCCAGCGGCGAAGGTCTGCTTTGCTCATGGAAATACACTGCAAATACAGATTTCTCAAGAACCTCTTCTTTCTATTGATTTTTCACCTTTCATTTTATTCCATCACTATGCCATGATGCTTTCATTTGAGTTAGAAATCTTTTCCATAAAAAGAAAAAAAAAAAAGGGCTGTGATTAGTCACATCTCTGGCCTTCTTAAAATACAAGATTCTGCTAGTACTTTCATTATCATCTCTGCATGTTCTGCAGCACACGGTTGCAGTTTCCTTTTCACTCACTGCCTTTGATTTTTCACTCACATAGGGTGAGTATTTGGAGAATCACACTCCATAGAAATAATATATTCCCTGTGTTCGAGAAAAATAAAAAGCAGTATTTCTTCTCCTCATTCTAACAATTTATAAGTATAAATCACATAAAATACAGTTGTAAAATTCCTCATTTGAATTTTACTAGAAGGCTATTAATATAAAAGAGGGATTTTTATACATGTATGTAACTAACTTTTGAGTTTGCATATGGTAGAAAGCAGGAAGGACTATTATGTCAGAACTACAGCTGCAATCTAATGTATGAGATAATCTTTACTAATTGTTAGTACTACCAGAATACTTTATAATATTTTGATGTTGTTATTGCAGTTATAGCTCAATTTATGACAAAGAATCATATTTGCTAATATGAAAGCTTTATTAGTTTTTATGGTACTGTACTTGGTGACAGGTGCTTATTTCCTAGCTTGTTTTAGATATTGACCAAAAGCAAGATACAAAATTAATAGTTACCCAGCAAGTCTTGGAATGTGTAAAATCAGACTGTTAAAGCTGCAAGAAAAGATTTAGCTGGAGTGGTAAACACCAATACCACATTGCTGTTATATGGCACTTTTCATCAAAACAAATCTAGAGACTTCTATAAGCTATAAAATGCAGAGGTCACATCAGCCGTCACTGAAATCCAACACATCACAGAGATCACTGTAGTGAAATAGTGCTCCTTGTACCTATACAGAACACAGTGTATCTTATAAAATGATTTATATTATTGCTAAAGTAATTTGGTTTGTGAAGCCTATGTACTATTTCCTGTTCAACCTTCATGACAGGATTTTGTCTTCACTTTACAGGCTTTATCTTTCTAGTTTAGAATCTCCATTATTGGAAGAACAAGAAAAAAGACATCAGAGCATAGTTTCACACCAGCCAATATGGGGACATAGATTTATGCCAGCACATCAGCAAGTGAAGATGAAAGGCATCCCTCTGGCCTGTCACACTGAAATTGCTCTGTGAGAACTGACTGGTTGCCAGTTGAAAATGTTTGTGGGAAGCTTTTCCTTCAGTTTTAGTTTGTATGGGTTTGTTTCTTTTGAATTTGGAGTATTCTTGTATTCAAAACTAACTAACTAAATAAATACATACATACATACATAATCCTCCCAAAACAGTTAATAGTACTGCATAATTTTAAGTCTAAACAAGGTATTTCCCCAGTCTTCTTGTACTACAACCACCATATATTTAACATGAATTACAGGTGGCAGATTCCTAAAAGCAAATAACTGCTACTTAATTTATAAAAATTTTGCCTAGCTTTGTCTCAGCATTCTTTAACACCTCTCCATCTAGACACTTACCTCACACAACAGTACATGTGTACTACACATTGTTTCCATAGACGGCTGTTATCACAATATTTTTAACTCTATTAGAGCTGTTAGACTGTGTGTCTACTTTACATTTGTTATTAGACATGTGAATTTTTGAGTCTGTAACACCATTTCAAATGTGTCTGAATGAATTTTTACGCCATTAAGTATAGGTTATCGCATACAAAGAACTTCTGAGTTCAAAATTTAGATGCTCAAGGAAAAAAATGTGTTTTGCAAGGCAATGAAATATTAATTCCAACTTGTTAAAGTTAAATTTGAAGAAGTCAAATGATCTGATATTTTTGCTATATCTTTGACTTCTGCACTTACTGCAACCCCCATGCCACCCAGTTAGCAAAAATCACATTTATGGGAGCAGATGATTTACCCTTCTTCCTATGTCTTCCTTTTTTCATGTGCTGAGTTTATCTGTCAGATAAAGTTATGGGGTCTGACATTTCTGTTTCCTCAGTATTTCTTCAATGGTTTCTCTCACATATGCTGGTATTAATGACAGTGAAGCCGGGGGCATGCTGGTTTTGCTGTGCTTAAAATCTTAGATAAAAACAGCCGTTAAATCTGTGAACAGAGTTCTTTCTCCATATTTTACTATAATTGGAAATAGCTTCCTTTCCTCATACCTAGAATTGCAGACATTAAGTGCAAGATGATCATCATTCAGTATGCAGTTTTAGAAAGGAAACATATTCCTTAAGAAAGATGACAGCTCTGCTGTGGCCTGGCATCAGATACAGCCTTCACAAATTAAACTAGTCAGCAGGAGCAGCAGGAGCGATTTTCCATGCTCAAAGGAAGGATGCATTTTTCCAGAAAAGGCACCTCTAACAAGGGTCAAGCTGAATGCTGGGTCTGGCCCCATGCATTATAACAGCTTCTTCGGCGGTGATAACCTCCTGGAAAACAACTTAGCCTGCAGATCTCAGAAAGCAGCTGCCAAAAAATATGTGTCTAATTTACAAAATTAAGAGTGAGGTCTTAGAAGTGGCCTACACAGAGAATGCCACTGCTGCTCACCATGTCAAAATAGGAGAGTTTTTCTGATGTGTCAGGTGAGGAATTACCTGTTACAGAGCCAGGAGAGGAAGAAGGAGCAAAGAGTTCCTGATGGAGAGTAGCAGAGGAGACGAGTCAAGTGTAAGTTTTCATTAGGAAGAAACAGCTCTGTCAGATTGCCAAGGCAGGTCCTTTGTCATCTCAAATGCAAACTGCGGCAGTGCTGCATGCAAATGCTGGGGGTGCTGCTGATTTTTTTCTGTTTGCCCTGAAGACCCATACACAAAGTAAGACAGACCTGACCATCACCTGATGACTTGTGCACAACTCTATGGCAGCGCTCAATACATGGGCCTTACACTGCTTTTTTGATGTTAATGTGGGCCCATGTGTTTGAGCCCTTCTGTTGCTCCTTTTTTGCATGTCGATACCTCTCAGCTACATGTTCATCTTTTCGTAATGCGATGACTACTGCTATGAGCTCTTTCTGCCAGCGCTAGCGCAAATCCCATCAGAAATACTTGCTTAATGCCAGTTCACATCTCACTGGATTTTTTATTAATTGGCTCTACAATTGTGTTTGCTTTGTCCACCCTTAGCAAAATGGCCCTGGACAGCAACAGCTGTGAAGTTAGGAATGTGAGTATGAATAATGCATATGGATCAAATGCATAAAACTGCCTGAAATGTCACTTGTCAAAAACTGATTATGTTAAACAGGAGTATGACCGTCATATGGATTATACAGTAACTAAGGAATTTCAGAGACACTTTGAAAAGTGTAAAAGAAGCATGGAAATTTTTAATAGCTAAGTATTGCAGCTTGTTTGTTGTATATCTGATACTGATCCTGAATTACAGTTCACTGACTGTCAGTTAATTATGTGTTCTTAATAAAAAAATAAACCATGTTGATACCAATTTAAGTTTTTCCCTTCCGCAGGTTTGACAAAGGAAGAAGCATCAGGAAAGGAATTTATCTCAGAGCCCACACACGGATCAGCTACCTAACTCCTTCCCTATCTTACTGTCTTTACAAGTAAGAAAATTGATAGGTGAGAGGAAGAAACATGGGGCAATTGCAACAGCAACCAGCAGTTCTGCACTCTAAAAAAATCTTACTGCTGAGAATCAATCGCAGAAGTAGGAGGAGGCAACAGATCAGAGGTTGGTAAGCTATCCAGACTCCCTGGGATCCCAGCTTCCAACAAGAGTGTCAATATGATTCATGTGATGCATGACGGTAATTTTATCTTAAACGCTATGGTGAGAGACAGTACAAAAAATATGTCCCAGTCATGCATACTAAAGGAATTCTTTTGTTTGTTTTTTTCTTTCTTTTTCTTACCACCACTAAGACTGATCTCTTGACACAATGCAATGCATTGTGAAAACAATTTGTTGGAGGTAACACCTTGGAGTTAACCCAGATCCTTTAGTAAGCATTAGTGCAGAAAGCCACGAACATGACTGAGCTACTTCTGGATCTGCAGATAACTGAGCTGCTGCCAGCTGAGAGATGCAGCATGTTTGAGGCATGCTGATAGTAAAGGGGAACGGTTACAGATCAGAGCTCCCAAAAGCTGATCTAAAATCCATGACCTTCCCTAGTATCAACAAATTGCAGATGGGAAGGATGGAGAGGGCAGCAAGAGATATTTTGACAGTATTGAGGCAAAGGAGACACAGCAAATATAGAAAGCCATGCAATTCTTGCTTACTGCACTGACAGGGAACACTTGCAGACATCTACTCAGTTATTCCTATATTGAAGATAATTTCAGGCACTGAATTTCTGGCTTCCCTTTGGCCACTTCAGACAGCAGGTAAATACAAAGGTATCTTAAATACAGTTTAGCTCCTGTGGTGAGCACAGCTGCCTGGATATCGTGATCACATGTAGGATTTTCTACATCTGAAAGAATTCTACCTTGCAAATTCTCAAAGCTACTAAGTTGACTTTCCCAGTACTTCCATTTGAAAAGTTAATCCCTAACCTACGTGAAAAGTGGGTACAGAAAAATAAAAACAAAATTGAAATGCCAAAAAGAACCTTTTTCTAACATCACAAAGCTTTACGAGTCAGCCACTTCAATGAAAATCCAGGCTTGTGTCCAGCAGATACTGATTACTGCTTTGCCTCTCTGTGTAGTAAAAAAACCCTCTAATTGCTTCCTTTTCACTGATCTCAGAGTGTGTAACTTCCCTGCAGAAATTGTTAAATAGAAACCATGAGCGGCACCATTCAATAAACCAAGAATAGCAATAACATATCCACCGTTTTTTCTTCATGTTGCACTGTAAGTATGCTTTTGTTTTTGAAGTCAAATCTACTGATTCCTACTGTAGTCTGCTACATGAAGGTTGAGTCTGAAATCACTGTTGATTATTGTAACATTTCAGCTGAAGTCTGGACAGAAATACCTTGCAAAGTACAGGAACACATGTTTAATATATAAACCTAATTTTCAAGTTACCTAAGCAGTTTACATGTTTTTCCAAACTTTGATGAAAATTGTGCATACAGTTTTCAAAATTATTGCATTATTATACCTAAAGAATATTAATTTTGCCTTTTCTAGAAAAATGTGAACTTTTCATATAGATTCTAAACTTTTCCAAAGCATCTGCTGTAGTATGCAGACCCTACAAATGAAAAATGAAAATATTTCATTAGGCTATTTTTTTTCTTGGAAAGCAATCCAGTTTTCCAAGAAACAGAATGTTTCTCCTTTAGATTTAACATGGTAGGCCTGGAGATGAGACCTACCTGAAAACCAACAAATAGGTTGATGGCATCTGACAATGGGATTATCTCTGTCTGGTGAGGACCTGCCCTGCCCTGGGCTGCCTGGGGGAGGAACCCCCCCCTGACTTCCAGCAAGCCACCAGCCCTCACTGTGCCCTGACCATAATGCACACCTCTCCCAAAGCTGACACACCTGTTTTAGATATAATTATGCTAAATGAGCAAAACAAACTGTTATAGCTACTGTTTTATTTCACATGTATGTTCAAAAGCTGATGCAGTATGTCTACAAAGCTCTATCCATATACAAAAGCAACAGATGCAAAACCAAAGACTATCCAAAACTAAGTCAAAAGAGATAGATAACATTCTTGGACACTCTGTGGTCCATCAGTACTGAATTCCTTTTCAGAAGAAAAATAGATGACAATTTGTTCTGCTCTTCTATGTTTGCTGGGAGGTTAAATGGTTACTAGACAAATTACTGCTAAAAATTTATTAACGTATTAGTCCTAATACCTAATCCCTCTACTGCAAAAAGTTAGCAGAGTTCAGGAAAAAGGAGTTTTAGTATGCTTGTAAAGCTTGCATGTTCATAACTGAAGAATAGTTAAGACGTACGAGGAGACATGGACCCATGAGAAAAGCGTCCCAACAGTAGAAGGTACAAGAAGAACATATGTCATGAGGAAAGCCTTCCCTTTCATATTCCTTTCTTTACTTAGAAAGTAAGAGACTCATGTGTCTTCTATTTGTGAGAGATCAGGGATAGTCTCACAATTTCTCTCTTGCACTTTCTCACTCCATTTTAAAAAGTCTTCAGGTTAATTTTATAATATTAGTAGGACGTAATTGTCATCTCTGTGAAGCTTAGAGAAATGCATTAGAAATAAGATTAATATAAACCAAAGCAAATAGACTACTGTCTTCTTTTTACTAATTAGCAGAATAATAGGCTTAGTGCAGTATTTGTTTTATTTTCTCTTATTTTTCTGACATCGTCAAGTTCCCTTACTCTCTCTGTACCAACTCTTTAGTTGTGACACTTGAAATTATATCCCCTGGTCATACCTGCCCTGAAGTTGCTACTGAAGAGTCAGAAACTACATTTTCCAAAATTTTCCTGAGAAAGGTTGATCTGAAAATTACTGAAAAGACTTTGCAGAAATGTAGCAGAGTTTTTGCACCACCAAAGATTAAAACACATTAGTTTTGCAAGATAAAACTATTTTTCTTTTTGATGATCTGATGTATTCTGTATATTAAATTATGCATATATATTACACATTGTATTGCAAAAGTGTGAAAAGAACCCTGTATTTGTCCAAACAATATACTTTTAATTTCCAATATTTCTAAAGTTAAATATTTCAGAAATTTCATTTCATAATTAAAAGTCAAGATTTCAGAGTTCATTCTCGTTTAATGAACAAGAAAACATGAAGCTGTTTTTACGACCTCTGCATGCTACCATCAAGTGATCTAAGTCAATGACAAATACTTTCAGAGTACAGTTCCAAAACTCTTCATGCTCACTTTGCAGTTCCTTATATATGCTTTAGAAAGCAGTCTGCTTGCTGTAAAACTAGTCATCCCTAATTAGTGCCAAAAGAGGTACAACCACACTCTCACGTCTAACATGGTCTCATTCACAGTGTTTAATACCATATCCATTACAGACAACTGCTAAATCAGTGTAGAGGCTGTTCTAATTTCAGTAAAGAGTTTCACCAAGCTATTTACTCAAATTACAAAATGAACCTAAATTAGCTTTTCAGAACATTTATCAAACCATATTAAATCAGTCTACCAAGGATGTTATCTGTCATTGGCAGACACAGGAAGTTCAGAAAATCATGTAATTCTCACAGTTATCTATACCTGATTTAGATAAAGAAAGTATGAAATAATTTTCCTTTGTGATGAATATTTTCCCTGGAACGTTTCCTGCTCTCCCAATGTTGAGATGTTTAACTAACTATGACTATGTCAATAATATCCATATTAACATGTACCTGTGTTAATAATAAATATATATAAATAAAAAATATAAATGGCATATACAACCAGAATGCTGAATTATTCAACAGTATCAAGCATGTGTCAACATAATACCTGATTCAAAATTCTAAATAACACTAGAATGTGCAATCATTCAGCATTGCTTTCACTAACAAATTCATTGCCTAGAGGCCATGGATTTACAGAACTTAGTATGGTATGTTAGCACAGATTTATAGTCACTCTTATAACCTTTATGTCAGTGTTTTATTACCAAAATTTCTGTGGGAAGTGCTTATGGAGAATGCAAAAAACATTTAAGTACTTTTTCTAGGACCCCCACCTCTGTGTATTACTAAGGCATAAACAATATTCAAACAACCCAAATTTAAATGATATCGTGTCCAAGCATATGAGAGCTACAGTAGTATATCATAAATTAAGTAAAAAGGGACAAGAGTTATTTTATTTTCTAATTTCCTTTTTCTAAATGCTGATTTCCCTAGGAAAATGCTAGTTTCCCTAAATCACTACCTTCAGCACCAAGCCTCAGCAGCTCTGTCAGCATGTTTATTGCTTCCATGATCATGCTGAGAAAAATTGGAGAACTGCAATTTTTTGAGAGATATTCTTGTCCATATGAATGAAAATTAAATGCCACCCTCCAAAAGAAATGACTGTTGATGGCCAGTGCAATTCTTCAGTGCTTTCTCAATTGGCATGCGCCATTTAGCTCCCTTTAATCTCTTCTTCTGTATTTTTTTTATTAGCTCAGCATGTCAAGGTGGACAGACAGTACTGCCCAAACGTAATTCTTGTCAATCTTTGCAATCCTATCCCTCTCTACCAAAAGACTACGCTGCTAAATATTTAAAAGACCTTATTTTATACTTGGATTGGGACAGCAATCCAAAAAAAAAGGCAAGCAAAGAGTTATGGCCAGTCTAAAAAGATAAATTGTAAGAATGCCTTATGGGAAGATAGGGATCTCTGTTACAACTATTCACATAGTAAAATGGTAACCAATCCATGACTCTTTAGGTTCTGAATGCCACTTTCAGATGGGTCAGGATCCCATCTCACATGTATTTATACTAAGCTTCAGTGACAATTGAAAACTTTACCTCCTTTGATTTGTTCATGCATGATCTAGGGGTAGTGTAAGGCATAGGTTCATGAATCTCAACTGGAAAAAAACATTACCGGGGTAAGAAAAACTACTACAAGTTCATACAGACTTGGTGCACATACCACATAGTTTTTCAAAACTGACCTATTGCTCACAAAGTTAAATTTCTAATCTTCGTGTTTCAAAACTTAATTTGTGATTAAGCGTGAACTCGCATAGACTCATTGTGATTACAAACAGGCTGAAAAATACTGTTCTAAGAGGTAAGATGCCTTGCTTCTCTTCCGCATAAAACCTGAGGCTTTAACAAATGCTGATTTGTTAAGAAGAGGTGAGGAAAAAGGAAGTGCTAATGTATCAGCATGGCAACAGGATGAGTGAAAGAAAAGGGGAGAAGAATCTCACTGAAAATCTCATAGAAAAAAAAAATGAGAAGATACAGAGGAATTTAAGAGTAATTATCATTATGTCAAAAAGACAACAAAACATCCATTGATTTGATTTACTTTCTGCCTTTTTGTCTTCAGTCTCTCAGGCCTGAATCCATTCACAAGCACAAAAGTAGCTAATAAGTAAATGAACACTAAAGAAAATATGTTAAAATGGTTCTACATACATGAACAACTACAGTGAAACTCTTAGGAGAACATTTAGGTCTTCAACAAAACTCAAATAAGTTTATAGATGTAAAGCCTGAAAAAAATTGCTTGTAGTACCTAATCATATTTAGAAAGTCTATTACACCTTTTACTTGGTGACAAGCTCATCAGAATACCCTAAAAGTACTTGCCTGGCAACCACCACTAACCTTACTGGATTTTTTTTCAGAACCTCTTATTGTTTCTGCATGAGACTCATTCGCTCTGAGTCTCTGAGACTGAGTGAGACTTATGCGCTCGTTTACTAGTAGTGTTAAATAGCTTAGCTAGCACTTTTCCCTTTCTAGAGGTCATGCCTTCACTTTGCTAGGCCAAACAACCCATAGTTTTTTCATATTTGCTCATAAGAGGTTGTACATTCACCTATGCCTGTATAACACATAACTCCTTTTTCTTAGACGCTGCCTAATTAACACTCTCATACTAGAAAAAATATAGTATGCTAGCAAGGAATCCTGGGATCTTATTACCCCTTTTCTTCAAAATATCCTTTTTCATGACTGTTGGCTCATACTTTTTCTGTTATAAACTGTTACAGTAGATTCCTCTACTCTTTTGTCATTTCTAACTAAACAGCTTTCAGTTAATGATGAACTTTCTTATTACCACTCCCTAAGGATATGACCAAGCAGTTGTACTACTAAATTTCATCTCATACCTTGCAGACTACTCCACAAGGTGACCAGGATTTTCATCCCTCTTTTTGATGATGCTGACTAGCTTTGTTTTATCAGCAAGCCTCATTAGCACTCTTCTGCCAAGAACTGTAATGACAATATTAAATTACACTGATCCCAAGGCTTATCTCTGAACAACTCTACCTGTAATTGTCTTCCAACCTGACAATTTCCTTTTCAGAACAAGCCAATGTAATTTCCTCTTTAACCACCTTAAAGTCTTTACAAAATATATTTACAAAGAAGTGTTTTTAATTATTTCACATGTGTTACCTATGGTTAGTCCATGAGGTGTTCTGTTGGATTTTTTTTAAATTCATAGTCCATTACTTACGTTTGTAGTTTCTCTTTTCTTTAAAGAGTCCATTAACCTTGCAAATAGCTAAAAACAGACTAATGCTCTTATTGCCCCTTTCCTTACAAGGTGCGGTAATTTAGTAGAGTCCTTTACTTAATGAAAGGTACAAAAATACGTGGAAAATTTCACTTTCCTAAGAAAAAGGATTATGCAGGGAAGGGCTCCAAATCCTTTTATGTGCTCTTCTTCTGAAATACACACTATCAGTTACAATGAAGCTTGCTACAGAGGTGTTGAAGGAACAAGGGATACTTCTTTAAGTAGTCAATGGAAAAGGTTAGATATCCTAGTTTGGAAAAATTCAGTTGAGTTTAGTTCCACCCTAGATGAAGCAATTTTCATATTCTAGCCACCACTGTTGAAGGTTAGCTCCTATTTTCAGTACTATTGTCCTAGATGTAAATTGACACAGAAGTTCAACCTAGTTTTAGGGCATTGCCTAGACTTCCCCAAATCTCAAGATTCACAGGATAGTGACCTTGTTTCTTCCCCTTATTCTTTTTATTCGTGAAGTTGAAGAACATTGAGGGTTTTAGTTTACTTGTTTTGCAAAGTCAGACTCAACTTTCAGCAATTCTTACTTACTTACTTACTCCTGACCTTCCGCATATATAAGATCTAAAAACTAAGCTCAGAAAGCTGAGAAAATCTTTTTCCATTTCAGAAAACTGCTAGTCCCTGGCTTTGCTGCAGCAAGTACTTCAGGCTTTATCCTTTGTCTAATATACCAATTTTAGCTATTTTGCATATTTGATCTAATTACTTTCCAATGTATTTAAACTCATCCATTTGACTTTATAAATTTGACCGCTAGTGTCTGAGACATTGTTATTTTGCAGCTGACATATCGGCCTCCTTCTGTTTACTCTTTATTTGGAGTGAATCAGTCTTTGATTATTGTAACTGAAATATTTCCTAGAATCAGTTCTTCTATATCACTCCTATCATTTATCAAAGTCAAATCTGAAACCATCAACACCTTTTGCCTTTTAAGTGGATTTGAAGAAATACTAGCTATTACATCAGGAAATATCCAGACGTACCTGGCAGGACATTTATTTTGTAATCTTCATTTGATAAATTCAATTCTCCCATCATTCTATTATAATCTATCAAAACCATTCAACTAATAGCAGAATGACAGAGGTCTGACCAATATCCAAATCTGGCACAACCCTCAATATTTTTTTTAGTGGAGTCTTTCTTACTGTCCTGGTTTGAGGTAAAACAGAACCATTTGTCAGTTCAGTAATTTTACTTTGCAGCTAAGTCTATTCTAACTAACGGCACTCTCTGAAACTAACTGCATACTTTTCAGTGTCTCCTTCCATAGTGATAAGGTCTGATGTTTACAGTCAATACCACAGAATGGTATGGAGAGAGGCTCTTGCTTATATTTATTGCTCTAACAAACAAGGCCAGCTAATTTTGTTATTTGCATCGTTAGAGGGTCAGAAGCGGAAAAGTGTAGAGGGGTCACACTTGCAGGGAGGAGCGGACAGGACAGGTGACCCAAAACTGATCAACAGGGTATTCCATCCCATCTGCCTCGTGCTTAGTATAAAAGCTGAGGGATTAAAGGGTCAGCCCTCTTTCTTCAATGGCCAGCATCTGAGGAGACCTTGGATCCCAAGCCTTAACCCGCACACAGAATCCAGTTCCCCTCCATCACTGAGTCCAGTCTGGGACTTTCCCAGTCCCTGCCAGTGACACGATTGTCATCCTGGGAGCTCAATACTGGGTTTGTATATATTGTATATATTTCTTTATTTTCTTATTGATATTATTATCTTGTCTTTTTATTATTAATATTTCATTAAAGTAGTTTAGTTTCTTTTCAACCCTTAAGTCTCTATCTCTCTTATTCTTTCACCCTTCTCTCTGGGAAGGGAGAAAGAAGTTAAAGAGAGCATCTGTCATTTATTTAGTGGGCAGCCCAGCCCAAACCATGACACTTAGCATACACTTCTTGAAGTCATTTTCTTTTTTCTGTACTATTCTTACTTCTTTTTTTCAATCTATTGCACCATAAACACTATACCCCTGCCTTCAATAGTAAAGTTCTCGTCCTCTCAAGACTACTATCCTTCTATGAATTTCTTCTACTTCTTTCTTGACAAGACTTATAAGATTACATACAGCCCTTTCATTAACTCCACCAGCCATCTACTGAAATCATTAATAGGTCTTTCTTGGTCCTTTATCTCCATCTTCAGATGTGCCTTCACCCCTTTTTAAATCTTTATTTCGTGTACATCCTCTTCCTCCCAAGAGTAAAAGACTACAAATAGGGACCATATCATGATCTGTGCTAACTATAAATACCAATAAACAAAGAGTTGCCAAACCACCTCATTCATATTTATCCTTCTCCAGGAGCTCCCTTTCTTAACTACAAGCTTGCTGATTTTGTCTAATGTTTACCACAGCTTATGATGTCCAGAATCACATTCCACTTTCCTGGGGATTCCTTAGGTATTTCCTCCTGTTTTCCAGAGTACCTGCTTCAGAAAATAAACACTTTCACGGGAGAGTTATGAGATTCAAAATATTTGGGACAAAGCACACACAGACACTAAATACCAACTTTTTTTTTCCATCATGGAGAATTTGTAAAACCTCCAGTCCAGTCCAGGTCTCAGGGTTTTTTTTATGAATGTAAATCCTGCCATCAGCACTCCAATCTTGTCCAGCTGCACAGCCTCTGGCCAGGAAAGCCTTGTCGGAGACCCCTGCTGACAGGGCAGTGTGGGCAGCTGTCTGGGGACATCGCCAGCAAGGACCACCGGGATAACACAGAATGCATTGGGTAGATAGAAGTAAAAGAAAAAACAACTATTTACACTTAAAAGGCTTTTAAGGACTTCTGAAAATCTGTATCTGAGGTTTGCCATTGCCCCCGGCAGTACAAGCACAGAAAATTTGGTTGTCAGGAAGACACTGTCAGCTGTCACATTGCCCCTTGCCAGAGCAGCAGCAGCAGGAACTTGTTAATGGCTGCCAGCTGTGAATTCAACGTGAGCCACTCATCACCTCGTGCTCCTTGGAAATAACTGTCTTTTGCCTGGGCAGCACGAGGAAATAACACGCAGCACACCAGCAAGAGACAGCAGTTCCAATAAACACTCACGCTAGAGAGAGTACGGGTATAGCCATGGTGTTTATGGCTCCCATAAGCAGCAAATCGAGTCACCCCCTTGCTCTTGCGAAGCACAGGTGCAGAAGGAAGGATGGCGCAGAGCCCCGGGCCCTAGTGGTGGGGTGGTGCTGCATAGTTACCCTGGGGGGTGGCCCAGGGAGGAGGAGGAGTCGCTCTGCTACAGCGGGGAGTGCGACACGGCAGTTGGTGCAGCCTTTGGTGCAGCCACCTCGGGCAGGGCGGGCGGTGAGCGGGGGTGTGCTTCCCCGGAGAAGGAGGAGGAGGTTGCCAGGGTCACAGCAGAGAATCCGCAGCATCCAGACGCAGAGCTGATGGTGGCGAGGCAGCAAGGACAGCCAAAGGGCTGGGTCCACACTGGTGACAGCAGGTGGCCATTGGGGTGGGGAAGGCTTGAGGCCTGTTTCTGTTCCACCTGCTGACCTGAAGCTTCCACATAGGCACAGCGCCCTGATCACTAGTGAGGATGGGTAGCACCCGCCAGGCTCTTCGTCAGGACCAGCTGATTCTGAATTTAGTGTCTGCAGGAAAGAGGAAAGTTGTCGGACAGCCATAGGAAACTCCCCCCTGTAGGGTCCAGAGACACCAATCTGTTGACCTCACCTGAAATGTTGGGAGACATGTTGCTTGCTGGTGACCCTGATTTAGTATCTTCATTTCATAGAATCATAGAATGGTTTAGGTTGGAAGGGACCTTAAAGATCATCTAGTTCCAAACCCCTGCCATGGGCAGGGACACCTCCCACTGGACCAGGTTGCTCAAAGCCCCATCCCACCTGGCCTTCAGCACTTCCAGGGATGGGGCCTCCACAACTTCTCTGGGCAACCAGAGTCTCACCACCCTCACAGTAAAGAATTTCTTTCTAAAATTCAATCTAAATCTACCCTCTTTCAGTTTAAAACTGTTACCCCTCTTCCTGTTGCTACACTCCCTGACAGAGTCCCTCCCCATCTTTCTTGTAGGCCCCCTAGTACAGTAGTGCTGCTATAAGGCCTCCCTGGAGCCTTCTCTTCTCCAGGCTGAACCAGCCTAGCTCTCTCAGCCTGTCAAATATCACTAAAATAGGATTCTAATGTATACTTTACGTATATGGTTTGATGACAATATTAGCAGATGGGATTGAGTGCGCTCTCAGGAGGCTTGTGGACCACAGCAGATTGTAGTGAGCAGCGAGTAGACCTGTGTTTAGAGGGACTTGGACAGCCTGTAGAAACAGACTGACCTGAATGTCATCCCATGCCCCAGAGAAGTGCCCTAACCACTGTAGGGTTTGGTGGTTGTTTTTTTTTTTCTTTTTCTTGACAGGAAAATTGTATACGGATTCCTCGCTCCAAATGACACTTCAGGACTAACAGTCCTAATTAACAAGTCAGTTTAAGCTGATTCTGGAACATTCTTTCTTGTTTACCATTTGAATGATTTGTATTGGAAGGCTGTAAAGCTATATCAGATCTTAATACTCTAAGAATGCTACCTACTACCAGTTAAAAGGTACCACTAGTATTTTGGTGGTTCAAGCCTCCGTGATAGTTTTTGCTGCGCATCATGCTAGGTAACCTTGAGGTAATCAACAGCCATCTGAGTCATAAATGTATTTGTCAAGGGTTAGAGTAGCCAATGAAGAATCATACATATTACTGCACTATTAAAAAATTAAAAAAATATAGCTGCACAGTTGATACAGTTTCCCTTTGTCATCTTCCCTTTGTCGAAAACAAGTCACTGAATACATTTTGTTAGGGAGAAAAGAATTCTGAATCTAGCTTTGTGTGATGCCTGCTTCAAAGGGAGAAAAAAACCCAATATATCTTTCATTCTTCATCAGAAAAGACACAAACAGAGGCTGAAAACTGTATATGTTAAATAACTGTCTATTATAATGTTGTTGCAATCATCATATGTCTCCATTTTCTTCCCACTCTGTATAATTAGACATAATTGAACATACATACATTTGTGATTCAACTGCCAAATGGAAACATTTGCTGTTTGATTATCTTCCATGTTGCTCCACATATCATATGAAATACTGCATTTTATCTGAACATTTTTAAATAAATGAACAAATACTTCAAAGCATCAAAGCTTAACAGCTATTTTTTACAGTTGGTCTATATTGAAGTAAGTTCTTCTGTTCCCATTTCATTTGTTCATAACATTAGGTAGTGTCATCAGTTCTTGTGCTTCCCACTAATGTGTTTCATAGTGACCCATTTATAATTAATAACATGTATTTTAATTGAAGGACTATATAGTTACCATTGCTTAGCTCATATTTACAAAACCCAAACATAGAAAAACTTTTACTCATTAAACATATGACAGAGTAATCACTAATACTTGAAGCTACAAGACAGACTTACACCATGAGAGCATTAAATATTAATCCTCCTGGTTTCAATGCAGAGGAAATAAAAATGTGCTTAAATTTTGTAGCTAAACCACACCACTGGTGGTTAAAAATCTGCTGTTAGAATTCAGAGGTCCTTCTAATCTGACCTTCTGCTGAGCTTGATGAAAATTTTGAATTTTACAGGTTGTGTATTATTTATACTATATCAAAAGTCATCAAATATATTTTCAACATAGAAGTAAAATGACAACATAAGCCAGATCACCATAGAAGTAAGCTACAGATGTTCCTGCTTACAGCCATAAAGGGTCTTGCAGGATAGTATTCCCAATGACACATTATGGAATTCATACTGAATGATTTTCAGTGGCAATAATGGCAGGCGCTCAGCTTCAATAGTGCAATTCACTAGATTGCGTTAAACGAATGTCATTCCCCCACCAAAACAACACATTACGAGAAGCACGAGCAAGTACACCTCTTCTCTGTTTACAGGTGCCTCCAACAACAAAGGAGAGAAGACAGCCAGCTCCATCTTACAGAGGTTCAGTGGAAGAAAGGCTATAGACCCTTGTATGTGTGAGCAAGTAGGAGCAAGGATTCAAATACATATGATGCAGGACCATTGACATAACTCACCACAGCTCTGAGCTTGGGCCCAATGAACACAGGGACAGCTCTCTTTAAGCACCCAACTCTACTTATTCAACTGAGGATTTTAGATAAATTGTAAAACCCTGAACATTTTATTTATTTTAAAATCCATCTAATTGGATTTTAATATCATTATGGCTTGCAATTCTCTAGGCATAGATACAGTCTTACATTTTAACAAAGTTTAACTTAAATTTTAACTTTCTGCTAATGAAGTTGTTCTCTTTATAACAAAAGCCTCAAAAATCTGCGTATACATTCCAAGATTAGCTGATGATAGCTTCAAAAAGTCTTCACTCATAATCCTGCAATACCAAAAGCTAAATTTCCTAATCCCTTATGTTACATTTTACTGAACCTTTGTATTGTTTTGTAATTTCTGGAAGCAAGCTGTTCACAGTGATCCAGCTCCAGAATCTGTACCCTCTTTCTGGGCATTATTTACTACAATTACTCTCCACTCCTTGATGTCTTCTTCCTTCCTTCAGCCCTCATTCCCCATCAGCCTACTCACGAGGGCTTCTTCCTTCCTTGGACTTTCAAATCCGTGTTCCTTGGCTTTAACCTACCTCCTGATGGTATGTTTTTTCCTCTGTGTGTGAAGCTGTTAAATAAAAAGACCTTGTGAGGATAGATAAACAGCCCTCCTATTACAAGTGACCATTTAGGAAACTAGGGTTTTTTCTCAACCATGTAGTAGCAGCCTAGCTAGGAGTCACGTTTTTCATGCAGTGCACTTATGTATCCTTCCGTGCACAAAGTAGAAGAGACAGTAACTGACTTTTCTTCCTGCTTCTAAAGTAAGAAGTGAAGCAGTAGAGAATAGCATGTGTGTGAGAGAGGCAGGAGGGAGATAATCACTCTAGCAAATAATCCTGCAAATCCTCCTCCTAACAGATCATTATTGAAATTGACTCCTTGAAAATATGCCATAGTAGACCTTGTTTGAATCAAATAGGAATAGAGAAACCTTCCACATATTCAGATGTTCTAAAGTGATAAATCATGTTTAATGGCCTCAAAACCAAACATGGTTTTGAGATCAGAACATGAGATCAGAACAGGGTAGCATATCATGAAGGGGAAAAAAGAAAGTAACACCACACAGCTGAGTTCCCAAGAAAGGTGGAACCCAAAATCTGTAGAGACCTCTACCATGGGTGGCACATCTCCCTTCTTCCAGGGATCAGCCTGTACTCATTTTCGCTTGTGAGAAGTCATCTTAAACATTCTGGATGTGGCACCATATACCAGCAGGCCCACTTCTGAGTGGCCAAGTGAATTTTTCCAAGTTACATTGAGAAGTGCGATATATCTGAAGCAAAATGGTTAATGAAACAGTAAGATGCTGCGACCCCCTGCTAGCACTAGTAAAATTGAGACATCTACAGCATATTTCATACAAAGAGACACTGATCTTGACACTTGTCATCTTGCAAATACTTTAATTTGAACCACAGGTTCATTACCATTTTTTGAAAATTCAAATCAGCCTGGAGTACAGACCTTCATAATAAGCATGAAAATGTGAAGGGATTTGATTATTACTAGATTTCGATGACACAGAGGCCCACAACTTAGGAATAAGAAGGCTGTGAGCTATTATTGGATTTCTTTAAAAAGATTGGGTTAGAGAACTCTTTGAACATGGACTTTTCTAAAGTACAGAAAGTAGGACAAGTTCCCATCTCATTAGAAATATTTACATCACTAGCTTTTTTTCATCCCCTTTAAATCTTGCGAGTTCTAAGTGAATGAATTCTGTTAAATACACGTTGAGTATGTACAGACTTTTCTGTCATCAGTCTACCTTCTCATATCCATATGATCAGAAGCATAATCATTGCTACCTGCCAGCCCTCTTTGAATTAACGATAAACCTCAGTCATCATTCTAACCTCCCTGGGCATAGCAACTTACATCACAATCCCAAGTGAAGGTGGTGCAGTGGGAAACCGAGAGTTAGAAACCCTATGTAATAATAGAGGCCAAATTAAAAATAAAGGAAAACAAATTAACCTATTTTTGAGCTGAGTCTATCTTTTAGTAACAATAATTTAGCAATCACGACCCTCAAGGCTGGAAAACAATACAAGTTCTGGGATCAGGAAGTCTCTGAAAGTAACATTAGTTTCAATAAAGCAGCAGAGAGAGCTTAGAAGCACACTTTTTTTTTTTTTAATATTTTTCAGCATTTAGAACCTGTGGGATTTGCTGCATTTCTAAATGTCTCTACAGCATTAGTTCTATTAAACTTTCCCATTTTATTCAGACACTTCAACAATCAGACAGTATGGATGGTTCCTCAGGAGCTGTGACAGCCAACTCCTGTGCATCTCCAGGCCCTGGGCTCAATCTTGAGTTGCCACATCTGACGTTCCAGTCAGAAATTGGGACATTCATCTTTCCACGAGTGCCTCATACACAACCGCAAGTCAGAAAAGACAAGACCACTAAAATATGGATCAGCAGGAGAATTCACAACAGGACATTGGACTGGAGCTGGAAAAGCCATCTTTGTCATTGTCTCAGAAATCTTGGAAGAAAAGCTGGGCAAAAAATTTATGAGAATAATACTGTCACACAAAGTGCTATTTTTAGTAGCATGCAAGGGTTCCTCGGTAAGGTGAATTCCACTGGAGCCTTTGAGAGAAACCAACATCTGCAGTATCTGGCCTGGCTTGTTTGCCTCACCATCAGTGCTCGGACCCTTATAAGGTTCTTTTGTGTCCCCTGTTTTTTGAGAAAGTTCCAGTTCATGTTTCTGATCTCCTGTCCCATTCATAAACATAAACTTTCTCTCTGGTAATAATGAATATCCTAACACATGCATGTGTATGTATGCAGCGCTAGAGACTGGAAAGAGTATTATTGCCTGTTCATTTCAGAGCAATTTTGAAAGATCTACAACTGCCAAGATACGCATATACAGCACTCTTTTTTGGAACCCATGCTTAGCTAATGTGGTCTTTATTAATGGCTGAAGCTTGAAGAGCAGGAGTTAATGCAAAAATTCAAGGTAGAAATAGGCAAATCTTCCTGAAGGACAAGTTTCAGAAAGAAATCTGAACTTTCTTTCTTCTTTTGAGGATGGAAGTCAGCATAAGATTGCAGCATGGTCCACTCTTTAGATATGACACACATCTATTTGCATTTACGTTTTCCCATAAGTCAGGAGTTCTTTCACAATACCCTCACTAAGGATTATCTTTAAAACTGGAAAATAGCATCATGACTTCAGATTGTAGGCATCTGAATATCTGAAGAAGCTTTGGTTTCCAGAATGTCCTAGGACAATGAATTCTGCAGTTCGCAATGGAAAAAGGAAGTTTGTGTAAACTCTGTTGAGAATTTGATTTGCACAGTCATGCACTGTGCATGCTTTTATAAGGTTTCTATTTTTAATAGGTAAATAATCCCCTTGTGTACATTCCTTTTTGTTTATCAACATCTAAGTTAAGCTGCCATTTTATTACTTTATAATTTGTTACTGTGAGATCTTTTTACGATATCGTTTTCATGGACCTTACATAGATAATACCAAAACCTTCAGATGAGTGGGTAGACATGAATGCATTAACTTGTCCTGACGAAATGTCAGCTTTTATACAAAAGTACCTTTTAAAGTTCAGCTGAAAGTGCTTAAGTTCTTATACTCTAAATATGACAAATTGAGCTTTCCAATCCCCAGTTTGCTATCTCTGATCAATGATTTCCAGAATTACATTAAGACATCTTTTGAGTAAACAGTATGATTCTCTTTTTTTTTTTAATTTTCCTTATTCCCTTACACTTAAGCATTTTGGTGTTGTTTACCATTTATTTCACAGCTGGCAGATGTCTGGCCAAAACTGCCCCATATAATCACTGTTTACATGCAAGAGAAAGTCTCAAACACTGTCTCCTTGTATCTGAATATAGTACCAACATGATACACTAATGAATATTCTAAGTCTTCATCTTTCAGACAATGCCTTACAGCATACAGTGTGTATTTTAAAGACAATATCGGTTTATACAGTTGCCTTCAAAAGGTTCTCCTGCATGAACGGTAGCAAAATACATGTCATTTGACAGCAATTTCTTCATCCAGTTAAGTGTGTGGATTATATAACAAGAAAAAAGGTGAACAGGATGTAAGCCCCATGTGAACAAAAGGCCTTTTGGTCAAGACAAAGCACGATATTGCAACCTCTAGTTTCTGGGCAGTACTCCTGCAGGTTAAAGATTAAGATGAATGTCACAGAAACTAAATAAAGTTCCTGGCAATTTTTGTACTATGAATTTTGGTAAATTTTGGACATTCCTCTCTTTTAGGTGATTTATATATTGTAATGCAGATAGTGTACTAATACAAAATAGAAGGAATCTCATAGACCTGGAAACAAAAGTTACCAAAAGAATTCGAAGACTCAAGAGCAAATATTATTTAAAGAAATCTAGCTCATAAAGAGTTCATTGAGAGTGTCAAGACCTGAAATGGCAGAACTATTATGAACATCAAGGCATAATATACAAGAGTATGTTACATTTTATAGTATTTAAAAAGTGCAAATAAATGATGTACATCCCATTGTAACTTTCATACACATTTTATACACAGGTTCCATTTTAGGGAACCAAACACTCAATTATTTCCTTGACACTCCTGTTCTCAAAGTTAGATATGTTTTGAAGTATTTCGCTGAATCTGGAGGTGATATAACTGAAAGTTTTCCAGCATTTTCTGTTTAAAAATTATTGTTGTTTTCTGCTGAGAAAACTATGATGTCATTTATTTCCTTGTTTCTCTCCCAAAGGGATTACTGATTCTAATGTGCTTCAACTGTATTAAGTTCTATATAAATGTCATATTATTGTTACTGTTAATATGTTTCAGCCACATAAGGAACTCCCAGATACCTGAAACAGACACAAGCAATATACAACACCCCCCCAACAACTCCTTGTTTAAACTGACTGGGAATAAGGAGAGTATTTCTAATTCTGTATCAAAAGTACTTATCTCACAAAACACTCAAAATTTGTGAAAGCATTCCAAGCTTCCTCAGTGAAAAGTGCACGTGCATCTTCCTCCCTTCAACACACCAAATGACCAAGCAGGAGCTGGGTCATCCCTTGAATTAAAACACTACATTTCCAATGTTCAGAAGTTAGTCTTCTGAATATTAGTATAGAAGTCTTCAGAACCATGAAATACCTCTATTAAAATGTTTCTGTTATTCCATGTCATCCCAAAAGATCCCTCATCACCTGCTGAAGGGAGCTGCTCCAGAGCCAGCCCGACCTGCAGTGGAGCAGCAGATCTCAGCACATGGTGTGTTTTCCTGAGGTAGGGAAATGCCACGGCAGCAGAGAGACTCACCACGAGCAGGCAGCTCTGACAGGAGATGTTGACAAGGCCTGGGCATTGCCAGAGAAACCACATCCCCTACACACACACCCCCCTATAGAAAGCAGCCTGGGGAGCGCAAGCAATCAGGAGTGTGGCCAACAGGGCAGGCAAACGGGGCATGGGGAGTCATCCAGGGCCTGGTGTAGCACATCACACGGAAGGGCGCTCAGGGAGGGCACCTCTGCGAAGCATTCCACTGGCCAAGTGGGAGACTTGGAGAACACATAACGCAACAACCAGGCATCATTCTGTGACCATCTGCACAGCTCAACAGCACTCATCCTACCTGACCCTCAAGGCAGAAGGGTGGGCACTTGCCCGAGAGGAAAGGCTGCAGCTCAGGCGCAGGGCTCTGCACCATCCACCCCAGCGGTGGCAGATGCCTCCACTCAGATGGAGCTGCTGAAGGGATAGTCTGTGGGGCAGACCTCAGATTGCAGGAGGTGCCTTGACCTTTCTCCTGGGGTAGGGACAGGTGGCACAACTGCCTGCAAAAGATGTGCCCAGGACATTCTGCTACAGATGGTTAAGCTGCAGCAGGAGATGAGGAGGCTGCCTAATGTCAGGGAGGCTGAGAAGGAATTAGATAGCTGGTTCCAAATGTAGTCTGCAGTCGACCCACAGCCCACAGCCGAACAACCAAAAACTCTACCACAAGCAAACACAGAACAGAGTGGAGTCAAGAGTACAGAAGAATCGAAGCTTGAAATGGCAAGGACCGGCAGGAGGAAGAGACTTCCCCCAAAGCCTCAGGTGCCTTTGCAAAACACATTGACCACTCTGTAGACTGAAGAGCAAAGGCCAGTCACATGAGGTTAGACACTGGAGCTGACTCAGGCAGCGCAATGCACTCCCTGTATAACAACCAGTCCAACGAAGAAAAGTCTAGAGGTGATAGTAGTAGGTTACTCTCTTCAGATAAGTACAGAGGCACCCATTTCCAAATGTTAAATCTCCAGAGGTCTCTGCCAACCTCAGTCACTCTGGGATCTTGGATCCACATTCTGAGATGTGATAATCAGCTGTGATCAAGTTTTGAATGTTTAGCACTTATGGAAAGTAGCCCAAACTGGTTTGTAACCACAGAACATTTATTTCTTAATATAACAAAATAAAGATGAGTGTCTCTAGACCTACTTTACTTGACTGCCCTTTTCTCCCATTTATCTTGAAAGCTTTATGCAATTTTCACATCAAAATGTGTAAATGAATTAATACCATTGTTACCATTCCATAGTAAGAGAAAGTAACTCATCAGAATTAATCAAACATGCACAGGTAGTATGACTATACCTACTAGAAAAATTGCATTTTCATTTCCTCAGACTGGCAGACTCACTTTAAAAAAAAAAAAATAAAAAAATCCATACCATGTAATTCAAGTAGGGCCACTGCAAGAGCACGGGGCCGGGGGCCATGGCACCTTGCTCGAGGGAAATGGGCCTTGCAAGAGCAGAGGGCCAAGACCCCCGGGGCTGTGCTCCGGGGAGAGATGCACCCCGAGAGTAACAGGTCCAGCCCTGCGATAGTCAAAGCAGGGTAACGAGGTTGTGCCAGGCCAGAGGGAGAAGCCCCGTGGTGCTCTTCTAAGAACGCAGAGGGGAAACAGTGGGTATAGTACCAGGAAAAGACAGCACAGGTGAGGATAGCAGTGCCACCTGCATTGTTAGGAACACGGAGACTTTTTCTGGAGCTTTCATGCCTTTATTTTCTCTGTCTGATTGTTACATCTAGACTACTAAGGAGAGCCTTCTGAGCTTCCTGGGGGCTGGCACATGCCCCAGATGATGGCCCAGCCCTGGTTTCAGCAGCTCCTGCGATGTTCTTCTAGTGTTGCT
Source organism: Charadrius vociferus (assembly GCF_000708025.1). Taxonomy (NCBI): domain Eukaryota; kingdom Metazoa; phylum Chordata; class Aves; order Charadriiformes; family Charadriidae; genus Charadrius; species Charadrius vociferus. The sequence goes on from NW_009649993.1 coordinate 47,795, forward strand.
AGAAGAATGGGGCTGGTCTCTTGTTGGGTGGTGAAGAGTCCTCAGGGCTGCTGGCCCTGGGGCTCTTTGTGTCTCCCCAGGAGAGCGTTCCCTGCCCTGGCCGCTAGCAAAGGGACCTGGCGCAGTGTCCTCTGGCTCCTCCTCCAGCTCTTCGTGCTCCTCCGGGACAGGAATGGGGGCAGAAGGGGAGCTGCCAGCATCCCCAGCAAGGGCAGCTGTGGAGGTGCTGGGGAGCTCGTCCACGTTGGATCTGACAGGGCTGCCGGAGGGGCCTGGGCTGGGTGCAGGAGACCCTCCCCGGGAGGCAGCAGGGCTGAGGGCAGCCACGGGGCTGCCCACCCACCCCCCGGGAGCATGGATGCCCTCTAGCTGCAGCACATTTTGGGCCTCCCTGCCGCACAGTCGCTTCACAGCATTGACGAGATCATTTACAAATGTCGCTGTGCGGTTATGAAGAAAGACCTCCAGGAGCCGGACCAGGAGATCTTCATCCGGTCCAAAGCTGATGAGGCAGGACATGATAATGTTTTCTGTGATGGCTGCCTGCTGGTGGTCATCCTCAAACATCAGCTCCAGTGCCTGGTGCAGCCAGGGCAGCAGGGGTTCCAGGAGAAGTGGATAGTCCCAGAAAAGGTCTGCCCATTCGTCAGCCTCAAGACTGTCCACTGCAGCCCTGGGCAGATGTCCAGCAGCCCGTGGTGGAGTAGCGGCGGGG
>NW_009649993.1:48568-54770 GCF_000708025.1 Charadrius vociferus
AGAACAGAAGCAGTGGCAGCATGGCATTACATAGCCGGCTTCCTCCCAGCTGTCCAGGCATATGGGACAGCGGTCATCCAGCTCTGTGGCCATGCTGTCTATCTGGGGCGGTGGGCTGGGAAGAGCTGGCGATCACGAGCCACTCCCTCACACTGGTCCTCGCAGCAGCAGACGTCGCACTAGTAAAAGGAAGAGAGGCCACGCTCATTGGCTGGCCTGGGCAGGGGTGGAGGAAATGCCCAGGTCCCTCAAGAGGGAAACCCTCCCAGTTCCCCACCATGAAGTTCCCCCATACAGCTCACCTCTGCTGCTGCAAGCACGCCTCCTGGCTGCCCCGGCTGCCCAAACCTGGCAGGGCCAGGGAAAACCGGTGATGGCTCTGGGACAGGCACCGGCAGTTGCAGTCAGCACCTCTCCGGGCACGACACCAGCGCCAACCAAAAGCCTCGCTCAATGCTCCAAACCTCGCGCAGTCGCTCAGCTGGAGTGAGGCTGGGTGAGACTCACCACCTGGTCATAGTCCGTCCCTCGGTGACACCAGAACCCATCGTTCAGTGATGTCACAGTCTGTTCCTCGGGGACATCGCAAGGGGCTGTCCTTGCCTACGGCGCCGGACCCAGCAGTGCTGCGGACCCAGTACATGCCTCGGGGGTTTCCACACTGCCACTGCCCACTCTGTCCACCACCTCTGATCCTGTGCTTGGGGTCAGTGTTTCATGCCAGTCATTGAGGTTTTGGCTGTGTCTTCCCAGGGTCCCATTAGGTTTCGGTGGCCATGGTACACATCTCCAGGCACATATAGCAAGAAACTGCAGGGCTGTGGGGGGCCTGGTGCAGGACAGGTGGTGACGCTGGAGGTGGTCTGATGGGATACTGTGGCAAGTTATAGTCCGTCCGCACCAAGGGTATGATGCCATCCACCTCCCTCTTGCAGAGGGGGCACTTGGGCTTTATCTGAGCCCACTGCCAGATGCAGGTGAGACAGAAGTGGTGGCAGCATGACATGCATAACATGGGTGTTGGCATGGAGTGCACCCTCAGCAAGTTTGCTGATGGCACCGAGCTGCGTGTTGCAGTCTACATGCTGGAGGGAAGGGATGCCATCCAGAGGGACCTGGACAGGCTGGGGAAGTGGGCCTGTGCCAACCTCATGACGTACAACAAGGCCAAGTGCAAGGTCCTGCACGTGGATCAGGGCAACCCCATGCACAAATACAGGCTGGAGGGAGAATGGATTGAGAGCAGCCCATCTGAGAAGGACTTGGGGGTGTTGGTTGATGAGAACCAGCTCAGCATGAGCTGGCAATGTGCGCTCACAGCCCAGAAAGCCAACTTTATCCTGTGCTGTCTCAAAAGAAGCATTGCCCACTCCGTCTGCCCCTGGAGGTCCTGTTTGGGGTCCCTCTTTCAGCAATGGACTGACATTTTCTCTAGTGTTTCAGAGAACAGAACTGTAAGTGTACCATTACAGCGTTGGTGGATAATGGAAGAGCAACTATTACCTACCTGGAGAAGGCCCCCAGAAGACCTTATAGCAGCCTTCCAGCATCTGAAGGGGGCCTACGGGACAGATGGGGAGGGACTCTTTATCAGGCAGTGTAGCGATAGGACGAGGGGTTACAGTTTTGAACTAAAAGAGGTTAGATTTAGATTAGATATCTGGGAGAAATTCTTTATTGTGAGGGTGGTGAGACACTGGAGCAGCTTGCCCAGAGAAGTTTGGATGCCCCATCTCTGGAAGTGTTCAAGGCCAGATGGAATGGGGCTTTGAGCAACTTCCATAGTGGAAGTTTTTCCTGCCTATGGCAGGGGGGGTGGGACTAGATTATCTTTATGGTCCCTTCCCACTCTCACCACTCTATGATTCTATGTATCCACGAAACTCAGATGCCTGCAGTTTTAATCGTCTGTAATTCCACTAACATATAGATCATCCTTTTTCCTGCAAGACACACTCCCATAAGCTACTTTAACACAGGATGTCATGTATATAAAGAACTTTCTAGAAATTAAGGGAAGAATGGACATGATCATGGAAACCTCATCTGCTAGTAAACACAGAGTCTAAACAGAAAAAACAGTCACAAAATCTCCGAGTCAGAAAATTGCCAGAGCCTGGAATAGTCCATAGGAAGCATTACTGTTTCCTGTACTGTCTTTTTGCATTTCTATTGCTCCTCTCTTATTGTCCACTGTGGACCGTTAGAGACCATAGCAGAAGGAACACAGTTGGACCCAGCAGGACTGTCTTAGAGAACGTTTGCCTTACACAACATTTTAGTTTCCTGTCAGATGCAGATAGAATAAGGAAACTGACGATATGACGTTATCACTGCAGTGAAATAAATGTCTTTGAGAAAAGTTACAAGCCCTACATTGCAATACCCACTATGGTTCCTCGATAAATTCTTTACTCTTTCCTTCAAATAGCACAGTATGTGTGCATTATGTTACAATGTGATGAAATATAATTAAGTGGGGTCCAGGTACAACAGCATTCTTGTCAGTTCCTGTATTTCCCATTCCAACCTTTCTGGTCCATTTGTGACATTCCTGCCTTCTTTTCCTCTGCATGTTTTTTTACTTAGTGCAAGTCCACAGGACTCTTTCTGGTGACTACCTAAATTCCTGCCTTTGCATCTATGACAGAAAAGCCGCATGCATTGACTCATTTTATTCTTCCAGAGCTGTTCTTTATCAAGGATGCGCCTTCCTTCATCAATATTTTGCTTAGCAGCCCAACCAATTGTGACATTCCAGCAGAAAAGACAAGTTCCCATTTCCTGCTTTCTAGATTTTGCTTTACTACTTGAACATTGAATAGGCCAGGCATATAATGTTCAGCTTCAACCCCAAATAGCAAGACATTTTTTCATAACCTACATGTTTTCAGATCAGCTATAAAGCAGAATCAGACCAGACTGAACAGGGCTTCTCTAATTTGAAGCAGCTCTATTGTTCTGAGTTTGTTAGATGTTATAGTAAAAGAAAAGAAATTACTTTTACCATATCTCCCTCTCAGCCAGGACAGAAGCATTTAAAAACATCTTTACAGCTTTTACATCTTTCTAGAGCTTTTGTAATTTCCAGGGCCAGTAGATAGAAATATTATTTATATTAAAGGTACTTGCTTTATGTGGAAATTTTCCAGAATATACTCACTAATAAGACTTTCCCTTCAGTCCAATCTTTTCTGACATTAGATGCATCAATCAATTTGAGACAGTACAAAGACTGCACAATCATTCGATCATTCATCTGAAACTTATTTGAACAGCTGTTGCCAATAAACAAAAAAGTTGAATGTAAAGAAAAAAGATGTAACACATTGAGTGCGTTTATGTGCAGTAGGCATATCCCAAAGAGTTATCATAGATGCTGCACAATCCCAATATGCAACAAACCTGACACTATGCAAATTATGGACATTACATGTAATCACCATCCTTCTCCTCCTGCTACCCTCAAGCTCACTGTGAAGGCCAGAAATAGGCTAGAGTTTTATACAAAGTTTCTTCCTTGCTCAAGTGTATTAAAAAGAATGGATTTCAATTCAAATAACAGAAAATACTTTTGAGTATTGACTTCTTCAATTTTTAAAGTGGGAGGAACTTTCATTTTGGTGCTTTCCTTGTTGGCAGTTTAAGCGGTATCAAGTAAAAAGTCAAATCTGGGCAATGACAGCACATGTACAAAACAAGTTCAGGGAAAAAATCCACAAGCATTTCAGAAGACATTAAAATACATTTAGCTTGTAACAGTAAAATTCTTAATGGCAGGCACTTACTAAGAAATAATATCCTCAGTGGTTAATGGTCCAAGATGCAGCTGAGGACCATTAACTCCTCCCAACCGGTCATTAACTAGCAAAAGAACAAGAATCCAACTGTGATTAAGAATCATTCGTTTAGCTCTTTGGATACTAAGTCACCTTCTTCACACCAAAATGTTAAAACACAAGGAATTTAGCTTTCCTGTTTTTTCAATTAAAGTTTAAAGAAAGGAGAGTCACCATCCACAAAGAATCATCATCATTAAGCTGTCAACATTTGCAGCTCACCAAAGAGGATTAAAGGGGAGAAAAAAAGATATTTCTAATGGTTAGGTTCAGATCATTTAGTGAAGAAAAATGGATAGACTGCATACAGACTACTTCCCACTGAATTGTAAGACATGTTTTCTCGAGGAGATTAGGGGGAAAAACCACCAAATTTTGCCACATCCTTAATATATAATTTTGGAGTTGTCACTTACTGTATTATCATAGGGTTGTAGGCTTGGAAGGACTTTTGGAGGTTATCTAGTCCAACTTCCTATTCCAAACCCCAGTTCAAAAACTAGACTAATTTGCTTAGACAAGTTTTTGTCTAAGCCAATTTGTCCAGAGAAGTTTTTAAAACCTTCAAGTGTTCACAGCCTCTCCCGACTGCCTGTTCAGAGTCATTGCCTCCTCTCATTACAAAGTGGTTTTGATTCCTTACAATGTGCATTTCACTTGCCTCCTTACAGAAAAATAACATAAAACCCCCTTTCATCCACTTTTATTCCTGTTTCAATAGAAGGGTTTTTTTAAACATAAGTCACCAGTCACAAGTTAAATAAGATCAAACAATGTCAAATGATAGATGAACAACTTTACATCTTGACTCAGTCAGATACAACGCCAGACTCCCCACCCTCCATGGCGGGGTGCATATCATTCCACTGATGTGCAAAGAGCTCACGCTAACTCCATCAAATTCCATCGGAGGGTCATCCCTTCATCCTGCTCCTCACTCACCCCCACACCCCACCACCTTTGTTTGTGTCTGAAACAGCCACTTCTTTTTGCCAGCATAACATTTCAGTCAGGAAATCAAATCAGAGAAGTGACCAGGTTAAAACTATTTATCTGATAGGCAGGTAAACTTTTGGGGAATGTGATGATTGCATCTTGAAGTAACTGCAAAACTGCAGCCCTGCCCTATATGTCCTTTAATTCTGGACTGAACCTCTTTGCACACAAAAGGTGTTCTGTCCTGATCCATGGTCTCTCAGTACTATTGCAGTATAATAAATAAAGTATTGTGTCATGTTTTAAAAGCAGCATGTAGATTTACTTTATACGTAACAATTACCACGATCCTTCTAAATGGCAGAGCTCAGGGACGAAGCTGAGTGACTAAGGAGTATCAGGGAGAGTGAAAAAGAAATCGTCTAGTGAACCCAGGCCTTGAGCTCCTTGAAAGAGAGGCAGAGACAGACACCATAAATAAAAAAAAAGACCACAGGGATATCATCTCCTTGCCCTGTAGGGCTGAAGGGATGGAAGGCAGTGGCCTACTGGAAAATAGTGAATGGAGGCAAGTCTGTGGTAGGGGCAGCAAGCGAACCCCCTCCTTGTCTGCCTCCTGTAGAACCCTGTACAACAGGGATGAGGCCCTGAGCGTGGTAGAACAGCCTAAGGACAACGAGGCTGACAGTCGTAATACGTCACAGGAGCCTCCAGGACCGGAAAGGCCTACTCAGCACATTAAGACCACCTCTACAAGGAAGAAAAGGAGGGTTATAGTCATGGGCCACTCAGCTCTGAGGGGGACTGAGGGCCTGATATGCAGGGCAGACCGCACTCTCAGGGAAGTCTGCTCCCTGGGGCACGGGTCAGGGACAGCACAAAGAGACTCCCTAGCCTGGTGCGGCCCTCGGACTACTACCCACTGCTTCTCTTCCATGTCGGGGGCGATGAATGTGCAGATTGGAGTGCAAGGAAGATTAAAAGAGATATCAGGGCCTTGGGACAGTCACTACAGGGATCTGGAGCACAGGTCATTTTTTCGGCCCTACTTCCTGTTGCAGGAATGACATTGAAAGAAAAAGACGAACCCAGTCTGTTAATACGTGGCTCCATAGCTGGTATGACTGCCACAATTTTGGGTTTTTCAACAGTGGAATGGCCTATGAGATACCAGGCCTGCTGGCACCTCAGGGGGAGAAGGGGTTTTGCCCAAAAATTAGTGGGGCTCATTAACAGGGCTTTAAACTAGATTTGACGGGGGAAGGGGGTATTATTAGGTTTGCCTGAGACCAGCCAAGGGAAGCTGTACCAAGGAAAGAGGAATAGGGTGCTAGTGAGGGCCTGTAGCCATTTGCTCCAAATGTGCTGGCTACGTTGCAGCATGCTCAAAACCTTATGTAGACAAGGCAGGAGCTCCTGGACCAACA
>NW_009649993.1:55316-87592 GCF_000708025.1 Charadrius vociferus
AGTTGTGGAAGCTCCATCCCTGGAGGTGTTTAAGGCCAGGCTGGATGGGGCTTTGAGCAACCTGGTCTAGTGGGAGGTGTCTCTGCCTATGGCGGGGGGGTTGGAAGTCGATGATCTTCAAGGTCCTTTCCAACCTAAACCATTCTATGATTGTCATTACTTCCAATCACTAATTGGAAGGAGATGTTAGTCTGCATTTCTGAGATCTTGGCCATTCTCTGCACCATAAAGTAAAAGTTTCAGTTTGATTTTGAACAGGGACAGACCAAAAGTTAGGATAAACACTGACATTTTAGGTGTCTATGAAAAGAGATTCCTATAGACTGTCTCCAAACCAATTTGTTTTGTTTACAGGTCTGATCAAATGCTTTTGGAAAAAAGTAACCTTGTCATTTGCACATATATTCTCCTTTTCTGCCTTCTGAGATACAACTGTTCACTTCAGTGTTGAAATCAAGTGCATGGTAACGTACACTGTCAATGTCTTAGAGCCAAATTAACTGATGAAAGAAAGATGTTTCATTTGCAAGTTGCATCAACAGACTTGCCAATGACATTCTGACTCCAGACTGTTTATATTAGCAATGATGTAGGAAGTGGAATGAACACAGCTTGAATTTCAGATAAATCACTGGGCATGCTGTGTGGGCTGTTAGAAAAATCTTGCTTTGACTTATTACCTGAGCACATCTGATCTGTAAGCTTCAACAGAAAATAAATATGGAGCGCCAAGACGTCATTTTCACAGAAATACTCTTCCAATCATGCTTTGCATGGTTGTTTTACAGACATGTTGCTATTTCTTCTTTTCATTGTCTGTTTCTCCATTGTATTTTCTCCTGAAAGTAAAGTTGTTTCCCCATTTATAGAATATGAGGGAAAAAAACCGAAAGAACAAATTTTCCAGCACATAGAGAATATTCAGCCTTTCCTGTTCAGTATATTCCCTTCTGTATGGAACCATTTGGTATTTTCTGCTCAGAGAGATTGGAGATACCAGAATTGTAGACACATAAAGTGCCCTGTGTGTGCTAAGCCATGTGATCATATTAGCATGGTGCTAAGGCTGAGCTACAATGCCTTTTCTTTCAGCAGAGCTTATTGAGTTTAACATCCCATTAATTAAAATCATATGTCTTTTGGTCAAATCAGAACAGGAGCAGAACCAGTGTCCAGCTGCTTGCAACACACCATGGCAATGAATTCATCAAAACCTTTGTTACAATTAGCTGGAAGGTAGGCGATGTGTATTCCAGCTCCAGTTAGCACAGAAATACAATTAGTTCAAGTACAATTAATAAGACTTACCCAAAGGTGCATCTTCAAGCATCTGGAGAAGCTTGCAAACAGAACTCGAAGTGCTTCTAGACTCTGCATATTTCTTGAGATAGACAGCAACCACTCAGGGAGTTCAAGAATCTAAAAATTGGACTTCTGCCCCAAACACAACTTTATTTCTGTAGGTCCTAGCTCTGGCTCAGTATTATTACGCTTCTGTAGATATTGCACTCCTCTCAGATTGAATGAGTGCGGCTGACCCTGTGTGCTGAATGGCTTTCCAAAATGGGCAAAGGGTTTTCTGAATTACATCCACAGTTAAAGCCATTATGGCAACACAAAAACATGTTTTTATTGGTTTTCCTAGACTAAAGAGGAAGTGAGTATTTCCATCAATGAGCCTTATTGTAGATGTGATATGGACAACTGGCTTGAAAGCATGAAAATTAAAACTGATCCATCACTGTGACCAAGACAAAGACAGACCCATGGCTACTCCCAGTGGTGTTGAAAGCCTGGATAATATTTCCACAAGTGGAGCATCATGATATGACTGGGCAGGTTGCACCGAAGAATGGAAAGAATCGCCAATCAAAAAACACACCTCTCCTCTAACTTTGTCTTGTGACGTAGAAGCCCAGTGTTATCTACTGTACAATGCAGATACTATGAACTGGTCTGCATTCAAAAGTATAAAATTATTTCTCATGGGATGGCTTAAATCATCCATGAATTAAGATAGCCATTAATGAGCTTGGTTAGAAAAAACACATTACAAACAAGACCATATCCTAGGAGAGCTGGTGAAGGATTTTTTAGTAGGGCATGTAGTGACAGGGTGAGGGGGAATGGATATAAACGGGAAGATGGCAGGTTTAGATTAAACATTAGGAAGAAATTTTTCACTAGGAGGGTGGTAAGGCACTGGAACAGGTTGCCCAGGGAAGTTGTTGAGGCCCCATCCCTGGAGGTGTTCAAGGCCAGGCTGGACATGGCCTTGGGCAACCTGGTCTAGTTGGAGGTGTCCCTGCCCATGGCAGGGGGGTTAGAACTCAATGACCTTCAAGGTCCTTTCCAACCTAAACCATTCTATGATTCTATGATTCTATGATTCATTTCTCTAACCTATCTGCAATTGTTTCACAGTAAAGCCTAACACCAAGCAAAAATACTTCCATAGTACCCAGAGGTCGCTCTAGCCATTCGTTAACTTGATTGTATTTGCAGTATCCTGAAGATAAAATCAGGAGATTATAAAAGATATAAGACTGAAGAACAAAGTAAGAGGCAAAAACCTCAACCAGTGCACATAAAGGATGGAGTGGCTCATATCACTCTTTTGAGCATGGCAGGAACAGCTACAGATTTGTACTTTCTTGTCAGCTTAAGGCCTATTAGTGCAACCACAACAATCACTTTAATGGGATGCATCTCTAAATACAAAAAGGTATAGAACCCTATGAAAGGTGTTCATAGCCTGTTACCAGCAGATTTATTTTAGCTTTTAGCATATATTTCCAGTGCTCAGTCACATTCTCTAAGACTCACAATTTAAGAAAAGATAAGTTTTCTATCTGTTGTACCAAGACTTGAAATAGGCTAACTAGGTACCCAGCATTCTGAAAGATTTATTTTCTCTAAAACTAAGTTCATTATTATGTAAAAAAATACAGTGCAGCACAGGACTTGGACCCTTGAAAAATTCAACCTGCCAGTTTCCGCTACTAATGCAGCAAACCAAACCTTGAATCCTTGCCAAGCATGCAGTATCAGTGTGTGACACCTTCCACAGCTTCTCAAGAGCCATTTGGAGCCCACACACACTCTGTGCCCGACAGATGCTCACCTTCATTCTGGGTCTGTGGACACCAGTACTGCATGAAGCGCCTATCAAGACTTTTGCTACTGGGTCACTGCTGAACTGTACAATATTACAATAACATTTTAATCTGTCTAGGAAAAAAGGCAGAAAACCTTTCTAGCATGGTGCAGCTCATATGGCATGTTTTAGCTTTGACTCCTTTTTAGACTGTGAAAAAAATAAACCTAAGATTGTAAGAAGCTTCATAGGGCTAGAACACTCCGTGAGAATCATCAGGAAAATACAAACCCAGGAATCTGAGGTTAATATTGTAGAAGGCAAAGGGTGTTTTGTACAGGCACATAATTCTTTAAAAAACAGGCTCTGCAACAGGATCGAATTGGAAGTGTTAAAAAGTCATCATAATCATCGCTTTCCCTCTGCAGAGAGAACAATAAGATTTAATAGTTACTGGTGTAATGCTCTGCATCAGACGCTGACAGTTACAATTTTGCTTTCATTTTAATTTTCTGCTACCAATATGCTGATCTCAGCAAATGAATTTGCTGCTTGAAGAAATAAACTCCCATTAGGATCATAATTTTAAGAGAGCAGCAACTGCTTATACTTGTATTGTTAGCTCATGTAGTCACTAGAGTGTAGTTAATACAATAATTTAGAAGCATATGGGGGGAGGGGAAGAAGGAGACCTCAGAGCCCCATTTTATCTACCTCAGTTACTCTTACTCTCCTAATATCCTTTATGAAAAAAATTACTCATTCAAGAACAACTAGACATGTCTTCCTGTGACAACAGCAAATACACACTTAAAAGGGCACAGAGGAATCACAGAAGGCTTTGCTTTTTAATGCAAGTTGACATTTAGGATCCCCTGAGGAATTCCCTGACTAGGGAAAATGTGGGCCCTTTCTGGAAGTAAACAGGAGATCTGGTCACCCAGGACATGGACAAGGCTGTGGTAGTCCCTGTCTTTTTTTGCCTCAGTTTTCACCGGCAATTGCTCTAGTCACACCATCCAAGTCGCAAAAGGCAAAGGCAGGGACTGGGACAATAAGGAACCGTCCACTGTAGGAGAAGACCAAGTTGGAGACCATCCAAAGAACCTGAAGGTGCACAAGTCCATGGAACTTGACGAGATACATTCACATGTCCTGAGGGAACTGGTGGATGAAGTTGCTAAGCCACTATCCTTCATATCTGAGAAGTCATGGCAGTCTGGTGAAGTTCCCCATACCCAGAAAAGGGGAACATAGCCACCATTTTTAAAAAAGGAAAAAAGGAGGAACCAGAGAACTAAGGCCAGTCAGTCTCACCTCTGTGCCCAGCAAGATCATGGTGTGCATCCTCCTGGAAACTCTGCTATGGCACGCGGAAAATAAGGAGGTGATTGATGACAGCCAACAAGGCTTCACTAAGGGCAAATCGTGCCTGATAAATTAAGTTGCTTTCTATGACATCATTACAGTGTTGGTGGATAAGGGAAGAGCAAATGACATCACCTACCCGTACTTCCGCAAAGCATTTCACACTGTCATAAACAACATTCACGTCTCCAAATTGGAGAGACATGGATTCCAAGGATGGACCACTCGGTGGAGAAAGAAATGGCTGGGTGGCTGCACTCCAAGAGTTGCTCATCAATGTTCAAGTGGAGACCAGTGATGAGTGCCATTCATAGGTGTCAGTATTGGGACTGGCACTGTTTAACATCTTTGCTGGTGACATGGGTGCTGGCATGGAGTGCACCCTGAGCAAGTTTGCTGATGGCACCGAGCTGCGTGTTGCAGTCTACATGCTGGAGGGAAGGGATGCCATCCAGAGGGACCTGGACAGGCTGGGGAAGTGGGCCTGTGCCAACCTCATGACATACAAGGCCAAGTGCAAGGTCCTGCACGTGGATCAGGGCAACCCCATGCACAAACACAGGCTGGAGGGAGAATGGATTGAGAGCAGCCCCGCCGAGAAGGACTTGGGGGTGTTGGTTGATGAGAACCAGCTCAGCATGAGCTGGCAATGTGCGCTCACAGCCCAGAAAGCCAACTCTATCCTGGGCTGCCTCCAAAGAAGTGTGGCCAGCAGGTCAAGGGAGGTGATTCTGCCCCTCTACCCCACTCTCATCAGACCCCACCTGGGATCCTGCGTCCAGCTCTGGAGCCCCCAACATAAGAAGGCCATGGACCTGTTGGAGAAGGTCCAGAGGAGGGACACAAAGATGATCCAAAGTCTGGAGCACCTCTCCTATGAAGACAGGCTGAGGGAGTTGGGGTTGTTCAGCCTGGAGAAGAGAAGGCTCCCGGGAGACCTTATAGCAGCCTTCCAGTATCTGAAGGGGGCCTACGGGACAGATGGGGAGGGACCCTTTTATCAGGGAGTGTAGTGACAGGATAAGGGGTAACAGTTTTAAACTGAAAGAGGTTAGATTTAGATTAGATATGAGGAAGACATTCTTTACTGTGACAATGGTGAGATGCTGGAATAGGCTGCCCAGAGAAGTTGTTGATGCCCCATCCCTGGAAGTGTTCAAGGCTAGGTTTTGTGGGGCTCTGAGCAACCTGGTGTAGTGTAAGGTGTCTCTGCCCATGGCAGGGGGGTTCGCAGCCTAAACCATTATATGGTACTATTATTCTGTGACTCCTAGTCACCTAAGTTGCCTGAATAAGCTTAAGAACTGAAATGTTGGATAAATTTGTCCATGTTGGAGCTTCTACCTCTAAATTTTACTGCAGTTGGACCTATAGACAGTCCCTTCAGGTATCTTATTAAATGGTCTTATTTTTCTGATTGCTGCGGACAGAAAACTTTCAGCAGAGCGTCCCCTGGACACTCTGAAGAGTCTCCACAAAGAAACACATAGCTCCTTCTAGCAATGCTCATGTTAAAATATGTAATACACTAGCCTCCTAATAACATTCTCTTACCATCTACAAGTGACTTTATGCAGTATGCTAAAAGGACATTATATTTCAGGGAAATACTAATAAACTTAATCAACACATCTTTCTAATAGCTTTGCTTCTTTACATCAAAAAGTAATGAATGCTTCCCATTTCTAATTCTGTATAGAATGTGTGAGATATTGCTACTTTGTAAATCAAATTTTAAAATGGGAATGAAAGAAAAAGATTTTATCTGACATAAATCATGTGAAAAAGTTGCAAGACAAAACTAATAACCATCACCTTCTGCTTTATTCATTTCAATACAAGCATGAAGGACAACAAAATATATAATGAATGCAGCAAGCAATCCATGCAAACTGCTACAGAGTTCACAGGTGAATGAAATACCATTCGAAGTAAGTCTGAATCTATTAAAAAAATAGTCTTATAAATGAGACACTATAGCCTATTCACTGCATGTCTAAAAAAATTTCACTCTTTTTCCACAGAGCACATAGCGACAGCATTGAGCCCTATTGAGCGCAGGTGAGCTCGTTCTGCTGATGATTTAAAACCCACAATATTTGCAGCAACTGTCTAATATAAACAAACTACACAAACCAACAAATGGAAGAATTAACTAGATCACTGATGTCAGTCTAGTTTAGTTTTATAATTCTTCAGAAAGAGGCAAACTTAATCACTGTGCCCATACCAACTTTAATATTGCCAATTATGTACACAAGGGTTGTCATGTTGAAATGCATTTATTTCAGTATCAAATGCCATCATAAGACAATGCTCAAAAAGAAAAGCTCCCCCAAACACCAAAATTGAAGAGTAAGTTCCAAAAGGCCTGTTAATATGCAATTATATATAAGCAAGGTACTCACTTGCTTATATAGAATGTCCACTCAACCTATTGCACAAGTTTTTTCCAGATTTATGCCTGCAGGATTCTATCTCTTCCTTCTAAGGATTCTCCTGAAATTGACTTTGTGGTACAATAATCTTCACTAACCAATAGCATATAGCAATATATTCTAGCTGAGCAGGAAACACCACTAGCATAAAGCTACTTGAATATAAAAACACCTAACTGAAATGCATATAGATCTTTTTCCCTGTTCATTCAATTATATTATCCTGGGAATAGACCTCTTCGTTGGTTCATATTCTGTTCTTGAACAACTTTTATCTTTATAGCCACTAAGTACTTTGATTAAGTAATAATGTGCTAAAACTTACCTATGTGTTTCCAAGTCTCCATTATTTATGTAGCTTTTGTATGTAGCTAACACAATTATTTCTTTCTTCTATCATTCAGGACAGATGTTAATAGATCAAATTTTATGCAGTCCACATTGATTTTCATCACATATTATTGTCAACAAACTGTTGCTCTGTAGCTTAAGGGCTTCAACATGCACATCAAGCCATCCCATTATGTGATACACTTTCTGGCCCAGCAGTGATATCTCCATAAATATTTCACGCAGTGATCATAGCAGCTGCTCATAATGGTTTTTGAGTTTTACAGAAATTTTCGTTAGAAGTCCCCATGCTATTCCAAGCAGTTTTATGTTTGTTATTTTAATTAAAAGGGGGAGGGGAAAAAAAAGTGGGTTTTTTTCTCAATTAATGCATACAGCCTTCAGCAACAGCCATTGTACCTGCCACAAGCACTGTAGCACAAAAAAAAAACCCAAAAAAAACCCTACCCAAAACCAAAAAACCCAAACCAGAAAAGAAAAACACCTCACAACTGTGTAGCACAGCAAAGAATACAAAGAAATGCAAAGCTGAACCAGGTTAGTAAGTGGAACTGTTACTTAACAACACTATGCATTCCACACATTTGTATCATCCCAAATGAATCCATTATAGCAATTTGTTTAGAACAGCATGATTCTGAATTGACTTACAAATGTTTTAAAATCAAGTACATCTTCAGCACAGCATGCACACCGAACAAGTTCGAAGGGAAAAAAAAGAAAATCAAAATACTTGGCATCTACTACTGACTGGCTGAATTATTGCCCATCTTACCTACTTAGTCTTCTGCAAATTGACTGTTGCACTTGAAGTTTTTTTGCGCAGCATGTTTGGATAGCAGTTTTTCTCCAGTAGACCACTTAACACTGAGTTGTTTGAGTGTAATGCAGGAAACCTCAGAAAACATGTATTGTTTGCTTTTCGCACATATTCTCAACTTTTCTTTCAGTTTGCATGCCTTTGAAAAAAAAAAATTAACAGACTGATACATAACACAGGAAAACTTTCATTGCATTAGTCAATACCCTTCCAGTTAATTTGACCTGTGTAAGGCACTTCAAAGTTTGCATGGGAGACCAAGTAACAACATACAAAAAACCCTTGAGTAGCTTCTTAGACTGACTGGGCTTAGACATTTAGACATCTTCAATGCCTTACTGCCTGACTATTTCATTAAACTTGGGTAATTTTTAAACTTAGCAAAGCTGAGGCACTTGTTAGTTCCCTTCACATACATAGCCTCACAATTATGAAAGATAACAAAAAAGCTAAATAAAATACCTATTTAACTATTCTCTGGACTGTAGCTTCAGTATTTAAAAAAAATACCAATATACTTCAGCTTATTAACAAAGACCGTAAGAAGACAAAGAGTGCTTTTTGTAATATACCAATAAAAAAATTCTAACTCCAAAAGACTCTGAGGTAGACTTTCCATAACAAGATTTGAGAAAACAGAAGTGTCCCAAAAGGGTTGTAATAAGTCCTACTGACAAATGCAGGGAGATCCATGAAGCAGGAAAGACTTACTGATAGAGGAACTGAATTAATTAATTAATTAATTAATAACAGCTTTTGCAATTGTTTTTGATAGCTTTGCCTTTCCTATGGGCTTTGTGTTTTAAATGAGAGTGTTTTTCTGAAGGCATGAACATGATAAGAAAACCATTTCATGGTAGAAGCCACTGCCTCAGAAGCTCGGAGTTGCTTATATCCCTTTCCTTACAAACATTTATGCATCCGCTCAGCTTGAAATCTATGGATACTTCAAAAGATTGGTTAAGTATTTGTACAAAGAGTCATATGGTCAAAACGCTAGGCAAGACCTTTTCCACCTATTCTGGTGAACAGGGTGTGCAAGAGACAGTTCTTCAACATTAAGTGCTAAGCAATGGTAAAAAAAAGGTACCTGTATGAAGTCAGAGCCCTGTTTGAATTAAAACTAAGTGAATCTAAAATTTGTGTAAGCTTGAAGATTTTTAAATATAAAAGTAATTGCCTGGATTACTCCCAGTATTAGTTACTGCAAGTTTAAACCAGAAAACTTCATTTTGTTATCCACATTTTAGGGAACTATTTTAAAAGGATAAAGTTGTTTTTTACAGGGTTGTCAAGATTCTTTTTTCTGGAGAAAGAATCAGAGTAAGACAAGAGCAGAGAGGTATGTAGTCACACAAGAAAGTAAACAAAAACTATAAGTGAAAGGAAAGCAAAGGTTTTTACAACTAGGAAGATGTTGATCCATGAGATTGGATCAACCAAGCCTGTTTTCCTGTGGACTTGTCCTACACCCTCAGCACAGATCCCAGCCTTCCCAGTGCTGTCTCACTGGGCACCTATGAGCAGCAGTTACTTCTCCGGATTTACATGCAATTGCCTGGCTGACCTCTAGCTGTGAAAAAGGGTAAATGGCTGAGTTATAACTCTTCAGTGGATGGCACCCAGCTGTCCATTCTGATGAAATCTGATGAACTTTTCTGGAAGTTTCACATATTTGTGTCTTCTGGGTCTGTTAAATTTGGTACAGATTTATTCACAGCCAAAACATTCTCAAGGAGGATGTAGAGGAAATCTTAAGTAAGAAGCAAACTGACAAGAACAGGTCAAATTTGTCTTGTTTTCTTAGGAGGTCAAGTTAGAGATTCCCCATTGCAGTGTTTTTTCAAGTGATGAGGCACCCAAAGTAAAGCGGAGCCACACTCAAGAGAATGTTGTTAAAAGTCAAACCCAGCTAGCTGGAAAGGAAATATTCACATATTACCTGGTAAGCAAAAATCACAGAAATTAGACTGGCATATGCACATGGAAGACACAGCCTTACAAGAGAGTAAATCATTTTTACAGCATCACAAAGGCAAACTTCCTTAAATTGCATATATCTTTTTTTCCCCTTCTAGCTATCCTACCACATATTGTAACATGCACACAGAACCTGATTTGTTTCTAGGTTTTTTTTTCCAGGAGTTTATGCCCTATACAATCAACCACTGTGTCCTTGTGTTCCCATAGGCACAAATAATTGATTTACAAAGCATTTCAAATGAAAGTCATTCACTTTGACTAGCATGAAATACAATAGCAATGTAATCTTCTTCATCTCCTGTATGAATTTCCTTCCACGTGTCACATTTGCAGCCTTCATTTCTTTTGTCTCATTTCATGTCTCCTGTTATGGCTGTTTTAGTATGTTTATTTGCCAATATCTTGCTGGAACTGCTTCAGTTCACTTATTGCAGGTAATTACTTCAGTGTTTTGGAGACTCCATTATCTGTTGCCTGACGGTTTGTGGTTTGAAGGAATGGCAACAGATGCCCGAGAAAAGCAAAGCACGAAGGTGGAGATGTGGATTTGCATTAATTGGCAAGCTTTTCCTGATCTATGAAACCAATCTCCACATCTAGCCAATTAAATCATGACAAGTGAGACATTTTTAAAAGATGACTACATAGGAAAAAACCTTCTGAAAAGCACTAATTTTCTCTCTCCAGCTTGCATTTCTGTCACAGCTCAGTCATTTCTTAAAGGTTTATAGGTTTCAATTTTGTGACACCATCTTCCTCCAGCTGGATATATGGTAAGTGCATCAAACATTAAACAATTATCTTGCAATCTGTCTAAGCACCCTGACTCCCTTTAAATAAATAGCAAAACCTTCACTGTCTTCAGACCAACTGAACGTACTTCGTGATTTTGGTTTTATTTCCAAACAAGTTAAGCACTCACTTTGCTCCTTTAAAGACAATCTCAGAGCAAAATACTGGGGGAAAAACAGGTCTCAGGTTAACCCAGCCATTATTACAAGTTCCTGAATAATTTGGAGGGAATGACAGTCTCCCTACTCAGCTTGGATTTTATTTTCCTGGTTTATATTTCACCTCTGCTCAAGAGCTCCAATTCATGCTAAAAATTCCCGTATTCAATATGAATGTTTAAAGATTAATAATGATCAGAAAAAAACTTTGTATGTGCCCCAGGGACTTCATTTTTGTGCATTTACTAAGGTATTGTGTAGACTGGAGAGGACCGGGTGTTTTATAACCAGTTACTAGCACTCACATTATACAGATTTTGAAACATATACACAGTAGTAGGCAGGCTAAATTCATAAGACTCCTCTGTATAGCAGACTCACTCTTCTGGGTTTATTTGCCATGGGAGCAGCACACAAATAACGTATTCCAGCTTTTTTGCATCATTTACTACAGAGATATAAGATTAATTGGCTCCCTCCACACTTCTGTAAGGCTTCTCTAATCTAACACCGACATTGTTGCCTGAGGATTTCTGTCTCTGAGGAAAAAAAAACACAAGAAGCCCCACAAAAATAGAGTTGTATAGAGTGCTGCACAGACATGTCATGAAAAGAAAAGTAATCATAAACAGGCATATTAATGTATTTACCATAAGAACAAAGTCTCTGCCACTGCAAAAATAGAAATCGGGCAGACAAAAGACACCGGTAACACTTCCATTACAAAATATTTTTGCAAAAGCTGCATATTTTCTGCTCTGCACCCTAAAGACCCATAATGTTCCAGGAAAAAAAAAAAAAAAACAACCAAAACCAAACAAACAAAAAACAAAAACAAAAACAAAACAAAACCCTGCAATTTACTTTTGTTAGCAAAAATAGAGCCACCTGCTGGGGGAAAAAAAAAAAACACAACCCACCCCAGACCCCCACTCATATGTTAAATCATAACTGTATGTTCTGCTACCATAATAAAAGACTACGGAAGTATTTCACCATCATTAATTACCAATGTGAAATACTACTCAACCCACAAGCCTTTGGAAGACTTTCAGACCTGAAAGATGCTTTTTCAGTAATTTCTTTTACACTTGTTTGCACCTGACCTACCTTTGGGCATTAATAAGAGCAGCCTGGCTTTCCCCTCTTCGAGGCTCAGTTCCCCCGAGCCTTCGCTTCTCCTGGCTGAAGAGAGCTTCCCCAGCTTTCTCAGTATGAAAGGTACTCCAGCCCCTTAATCATCTTTGTAGCTCCCCACCACATCCCCTCTAGAATGTCTGTAACGCTTTTGTTCTGGAGATCCCAACACCAGACCCAGCACTCCAGCTGTGTTCTCAACAGTGCTGAGCAGAGGGGAAGGACCACCACCCTCAACCTGCTGGCAGTGCTTTGCTTAGTGCAGCCCAGGGTACTATTGGCCTTCTTTGCAGAACAGTTTTTTTGCCACCTTGTGATCAGCTTGTCCACCATGAAACCAAGGACCTTCTCTGAAGAGCTGCTTTCCAGCTGGGTGCCCCCCTGCATGTTACTGGTGCATGGGCTTATTTGTTCCTGGGTGCAGGTCTTTGCATTTCCCTTTGAACTTTATAAGGCTTCCCATTTGCCCATTTCTCCATCTTGCCAAGGTCCCTCTGGGTGGCAGCACAACCATCTCTTCTACCAGCCACTCCTCCAGAGCACAATCTATCCCATCATTCAGGTCATCGATGAAGAAGCTGAATTGGATTGGCCCTAGTACTGATCTATGGGGTACAGCCCTAGCGACTTCACTCAAACTGGACTTTGTGCTTTGACCCTCTGAGCCCAGACATTTGGGCAGTTTTTAATTCACCCTCCCTGGCCAAATAGCTAACACACATTTGTTCAGTTTGTCTGTGATGTTTACCTTTACCCAGTAAAACCTTTGACGCAACATCTACTGCCCTCCGCTATCTACTGCTGTATCTATTAATGTAACATTGCTATGACACAAGGTAAATGGGCAAACTTACTTCTAAATATTTGTTCTCTCTTCTAATCACTGTGCTGCTCCTCCTAAACCTACCAAGGGTAGTCTTTAACAAGTCATAGGCTAGATTATAAATTGCAACAGCCTTCAGCATTAACTGTAATTTTACACAATGGCAATACTTCCTTCCTTCTCCACCCAAATAACCACACGAGTGCAACTAAGAGTGCTGATAACTTCCTCAGAAGAGGAAGCTCCTGTTGCTCTGCCCCACAAGTTTTGTAATCTGTGCAATCTTGTTAAGCAGCAGAAACTGTAAACTATGATCTCACAGAACAAGAGAAGCAAGTTTACCCATTTAGCTAACATACTGCTTGTCTTTACTGCAATTGAGTGATTTGCTACACCCCACACAATCCATGTTAGAACTGGAAACTGAATTCAGAGTTTTAGGCCATATTCCCAAACTTTATGGAAGATCAACATTTAGTTCTTTCAAGGGAAGTTACCCATCTTGCTATGAGCCCATTTATCAAGAAACTGTTATCAGGAGACATTCAGATAAATAGGATGAGCATAAATTCAGTTGTTGTATTCCACCCCTTTCCTTCTCTGCCTCAAGAGCCATGAAGTCTTGTGCTTTCAAGGGGGTATACTCTACTCTGCTTTATTTCCTGAATGGTTCTTTCTAAACAGTTACAGAGAATCCTCTTCTTGAGTTGTATACTTAACCTCTACCTAGTTTAACTGCTGCATTTAAAGAATTAGGTGAGACATGACGCATATGCCATAATCTTCTGCTGTAGCACTTGTTTAAAAAAAATCTTGGCAGTCAATGTGTAGAGTCCATGTAACCAGACAAGAAGGGCACACATGGCTACCTGAGAGTGACATGCATAGCCAGTGCAACAGAAAGGGAGTTTACATTAACAAAGTAAGGCGAGTGCAGAGGATATCTTGGCTCATTAATAATCTCCAGTCAATAGTGAATGATATTTCCATAGCAGGCGAATATAGTTCCATATGTAGTAAGAGTGGCTAATTTGTATAGCAAGTCTGTTGTGCTATACAAATACAGTTTTAATAGCATGCAGTGCATAAGTCAAAAGGAACAACTAAAGCTATGTTTTCCTACTTTTGATGCTTGCCTACATATTCTTTGCTAGTTTTCAGTATTTTCTGTCTTGGAGTTGAGGAGCCTAGAACCCAGTCATTTCAAAATGACATAGCATACACAGAAGTAGTAAGAAAATAGGTTTTATTTTCAAGTTTTATAGAAAAATGTTAACAATGCTTAAAGAAAGCAGTTGGACAGCAACCTTCTGTACATATTCCAGATAGAAACTCAGGCATTTAATTTAAGAAGTATTTTGCTGTTAGAAACCCAGCTATCCTGTAATAACTATTTACATTTTTCTACAAATACTAAAAAGTCAACTTATGCCTTTAAGATAACATGTAAAAATATTTTTAATACATATCCATACTTGCACATTCCCAATTGTATCTACAGTTAAAATCCCCAACTGAGGCACTAGCCCAGATTATGTGCACATTAAAATAAGTCCATTTTAAACATCCACCATTCCCTTTCATATACCAAGTTACTTGTTTTCTCCCACTACAGTCTCACTTCAGTATTCCTTTGTAAGCAGAGGGACGCAGGGCTCACAATCAGCCCAGTTCGGTTCATTTTTCATGGTGGTTTTTTTTTTTTTTTTGATCAGAGTATTCTACCTTGTTTCACTTAAATTATAAATTAGACTGCAAATTTAAGTGTCACTTTTTACTAAAGAATATGTTTAGCAAGTTAGAGAACGCTATACATTCACAAATATTTTAAGATGTTCAAGAACTGATTATGATCTTTTATATTTAGGTAATGGTGTACAAGAACTTTGGTACAAGTGTTGTAACAGTGCTTATTCTTATTCGCCTCTTTCAAAACCTCCCGATTTGCTCATCATTTATGTGCGTACAGCAGATACCACTTCTGAATCCTTTTGTGACAGGGCTGCACTTGCTGGTGGAGGCTTATACAAACATACTGCCATGACCACAAAGATGATAGTGATGATTTTGCAAGCAGCACCTAAACGCAAAGAATAGAAGAGTCCTTGTTGCGGTCATCTTCAATAGTAGAAAAGAGCATTTCAGTCATTTACAAAGTTTCACATGGTGAATTACACTGTAACACTTTCAAATGGATGCTGCCAATTTAAATGTATTTTACATGAACTATAAAGGGCAGGTAAAGGCAGTGTTCCAACTGACTTCAGACCCCCCACCTGCCTGCCAGTTCTTGCTTGCAGCGGCTATTGCCATTACTTCAGTTCCGTATTTCTTCACTCCAGTCTACCCTGAAGTGCAAGTCTTCCATATTTCTTGTTTCAGTACTGTTCTTCATTGCATCAATATTCTCTTTGCCACAAAATAAAGCTCCCCACATACAAACCTGTTAAGTATTTGCTCTTCAGCTACCTTAAAAGGTTTACTTATCACTGGTATACAGTGGTGTTTGTGCAACTTGGGGGTGCAAGAAATGGGGATAAAAGAGCAGGGACTGTATTTTATAACAAACAGGCCTTAGAGATACTGAAACGTTAAGTTGTGACTCCTGCTTTTTCAGTTTCAAGATTAGATGCTAGCAGTTCAGTTTATGCACTGCAAGCACCGCAGTTGCTAGAAGACAAGACAGCAGCAGTTACCACAGATGCAAGATTCGCCTGCCCTTCTTCCCCCAGACATACAACCGTCACACACTTGAAGGGAACAGATTGTTAAACAAGTTGGGAAATTTTTTGACTAGTGTTCAGAGATATTTTCAAGATCTTGATATTAATTTATGGAAAAGAACTGAAATATGACAAGACGAAGAAAGCTCCTCAGACCTTAAGCTGCCAACAGACCAAGCCAGGTAAGACTGAAATGCATGCCAATCCCTTAAAATTCAGCAAATGAAGTGTGACAATGAAGAAAGAATAAAAAGTAAAACTATTTTGTATTATTGTTATTAAAAGAAGATTTCTAGGTCATTTTTAAGAGCCACTTATTATGGTCTTGCTCCTTCCATGATATTTTGCTTTTCATTATTTATGAAAAGAATAAAGTGGGGTTTTTTTATAAAAAAAAACAAAACAAAACAAACACTGCTGCTAAAAAATAAAAGTTTAAGGTTCTATTTTAAAGTAATTCCCATCTAGCAATCAAGGCAAATATACCTATTACCTTGTACATGTACTTATTATGAAGAAGTCACTTACTTATGCCCATCAGCAGATAGGCCATTCTTTCATTGTCATAAACCCAACAGGCTCCTTTAGTCTTACATTCATTAATATCCCACAGAGTACAACTGTTGTCTATAGCAACACCAAACAAAATTGGTCCAGGAATAGTACCTAAAAAACACAGTAACACATTAGAACACTTGACTTACTTGGAATAGTCTTACCTGGTATGCATTACCATACAGTGAAACACCAGGCTGGTGAGGAAGATAAAATGGGAGAGCCACACTCTAAACAACATTTTAATCAGAATCACATTACATAGCAAGTGTGCCTCTTCCATTGCTCTCAATAAATAGGTAGGATGCACAGAGTGTGAGTGTCAGTTAAGTTTATCTATACAGCCCTCACTTTATCAAGCAAGAAGTTTGTTGTAAGACTTGAGATTCTCATAACTTCCTCGGTTTTCATTGGAAAAGAAAAATGTGATTAAAATTAGGGGGGAAAGCAGCTAATGAAGGAAGCAGGATTAACTGAAGGAAAGCAAGTCCCTTTTCTCAGATCATATACACTAACCTGTTCCAAATGCAGAGAACTCAAATATGTTAATACGTTCAACTACATATTTTTTCCATCCCTCAGACGTAGCCAAGTATCTAGGAAAACCTTCACGTAAAATAAGTAGTGTTTAAAGTTATTCCTGCATAGAATGTATTAGATTTGTGTGATTTTTGTTACAACAGTGCTTTATACAGCACAAGTGTTTTGCATCCAGGTATAGCCTATTTTATAGTAAGCACTCCAGGTACATCACTGCATCTCTACCTAACCTACTTAAGGCATGAACTGTTCTTGAGCTAACAAGCAGCTCTTCTGCCTAGTATTCCTGTGTGATTTCTCAAGTCTACAGCATAAACATCTTGTTGGTAGTAATGCTTTTAGTTGCTGCCTTTGCACTGCCTGTACTGATTGTGGCTGAAGAAGAGTCCTCCTACCCTCAGCTCCACAGTGAAGTTAAGAGTTAAGACTCTGCCACAGATACCTTAACTTTGAGTAAAATGAAACAGAGAAGCCCTCATACAACACTTACCACTACCTCCCAGCTAATTACCACCTGTGAGGATGTTTACACTTGTTATGCTTTATTGGCAGAGTGACTTAGATTAACTGGAGTTCCAATGGGCACAGTAAAGCAGAACTCACACTGCTAGATATGTGATCTTGAATGGCAGGGAATGGCTGCAGACTAAATACTGACATAAAAGTCTAATCGGCATCTGAGCCTTGACCCAGTGTTGAATTACATATGCCATTTTAAAAGTGTCTAAAACTAAAATAAGAGTTTTAAAATATGCCTGAGAAAATTCATATGAGTGGTTCAGAGAATACTTATATTTAGCTTTATGTTTTATTTAAGGTGATTCACCTGTCTTACTCATATCCTGGAGATTCTCATATTTAGAATTTAAGTAGTAGATTTCCCACATAAAAGACTCAGTAATTATTTATGTACAAGTGTCCACAATTTCAATAAAGGCTAAAATTAGTCAAAGGAAGTGAAAGGGAAGGGAGAAGAGGAAAGACTCCACCTATCCACTTTAAAATATACTGGCACGGCCAATAAGGATACAACTGTACGATATTGTCACTTCTGGAACTTCAGATATTAACTACGTGAAGCTGTTTATTACACCGCTTTTTCCTATCTTAACTTTCAGAATAGGCCTCCTTCTGGGAGGAGTGACAGCAGGTGCCTTTTGCTGAAAGAATGACGGTTACCTCTATTTTGTTCGTGCTGATAAGAACAAGAACGGCTAAAATGAGTACGCATGCCTTATTTAAAGAGGAATTTGAATCCAGACGGCATCTGCCTTATAACAAGTGTATTCTATAAGACAATGACAGGCTGCTTCAAGCTCCTCTGAAAGCTTCTTAATACATTAAGTCTAGGAAAATATCAAATAAGTAGATTATTCAGAGGCAAGTGTTTCAAAAAGAGTCATACCCAGTAGTCGTAGAAACACTGACTGTACTCCAAGAGCAAATGAGCGCTGCTTATCTGGTACACACCTGTAAACAAGATTTGCAGTTTAAAGACTTGGTAAACAAGTTCTAACTGTTCCATTTTCCTGCTTTGTCCCTCAAAGAATATGCTTTGTCTTAATATACTGTTCTAACCTGTTAATTGCAGAGGGTTTTAGAAATCCAGTGTGCAAATCAAGTAACCAAACAACTTCAGGAGATGTTCGGACAAAAGACAGAAGCAACTCCAATAGCTCATCAAGAAATTTTAGACTCAACTAGTTTAACAAAACATTTTAAGTAAAAAGCTAGTTTATCAGCTGACAGTTTACACCCTGATACATTGTTGAACATTTTTTCCACAGAACAACCAAGGGTTAAAGGACAGTGCTAGGATGCAGTGCTGAACTACTGTTCATAAAGAAGCAATATATGAATTGAGACTAGGCTTCAGCAAAGCAGAAGGTGTTGCATTTCTCATAACCTTTACATATAGTCACCTGACCTTACAATTAATCAGTTCTGGCCTATGCTATACAAATCAATGTATTTATTTAGTAACTAGAGAATTTGTCTCCTTACCCCCTACCCATTTATTTCAGATATTTCTCCAGCAACAAACATTTTATCCTGACAGTGTCTTAAAGATACTGCCATAAAGATTAAGTATAGCCTAACTTAATTTACACAATTTAATTTCTGCACTGTTTTCTTTAATAAACTGTATAATTGAAGCACTGTCAGTACTAAAAAAGACAGTATTTAAATATTCAGGTGTTATTCCCTCATTCTGGAGTAGGTGTGAGGATTAGCCATAGAAAAACATCCAAGACAGGCAGTCATCAGCAGTCACTGTTAGTATCCCCCTACCCATAAAGGCAAGTAGAGGAAGGAAAATTAGTTTTGCATAGTGTGGGTGGTTATTTCTAGCACTAGAACACTGTCACAAACACATAGGTTTAATACGCCTGCTGAAAATATTTCAGAGTATACTGTAGGAACTTACCTCACATTTAGCTATTTAAATTAGGGTTTGCACATTTAAACAGCTCTACAATCATCTCTTCCACAAAAACTGTTTCACCATCTCAGTTGAAGTGTACAAGGATGCAAAATTCCAAGTGTTATTGCATCAAATTATCTAAATAATACTATGTCAGCTCAGATTTGAAGATAACACAACACTTCACATTATTCTGCCCCCACACTAATATGACAAGCTGTTAATTCCAGATTTACACCAACCCTGGACAGAAGGCTACTACAAAGCACTGTTGCAGCATATCATTCCTCTCCCCAACCCCATGCCTAGAAGGCTGGAAAAAGAGCATCTAACCACACCCTCCCAAAGCATCATGTGTATAGTGCATGTACGCCTGTGCAAGATGAACATTTTCTAGAGAGAAGTATTAGAGGTACACATCAGAGTTTAACACAAAGTGAAACAGCTCTACTTTTGGATAAGGACAACGTTCCAACAAAGAAAAAAACGTACCTAGCATTCACGCATTTGAAAGACAGTCAAACCACTGGTTAACAGCCACATACACACTGTCATGTTTTATATTAATGACTACCACACATACAACATCATACAAAAAGTAGTCTACTGGTTTTGACAGACTACAATTTTGCAAGTCAGATCTCTGAACTAGGAGAGAAATCAAAGGTTGAGAATATGAGACTGATTGCTATCTTGTTCTTTTCTTGGTACAATTTGAAATCCTGGCACTACCAATACACAGGCTAGCTGAATATTTTCTTCATCCAAGTACATGGTACATTTATTCCTTCTTGCTTTCACTAAAACAATCAGGAGTGCTCCCATAAAAGATGGATATTTCTGCAAGTAGGAAAGATTTTTTTTTTTTTTTTAATAGATTCAAATTGTATCTCCTAACCAAGTGTAATTACAGACATAGTGAACAGTGGTATGACTGTCCTCTGCTTCAAATACTGTCTGCTTACCACACAAAGTACTACAACAGGAAATCCCTTGCACATTGATTTAAGTCCACATTTCAAAGCAAAACAAATTAGAGTATTTCACTGATCTGAGTTTTCACAAGAATGCTACCTATTTCTCATCCCAAAAAACTTACCGGAGAATGGCCACAGTTGTTGGAGTAACAGCCATAAATGTAAAAACAACAGTAAAAAAGAAGAAGGTCAAGAATAAAGGTAAAAATTTGCATTGTGTTGGACATTTCCCAGGAACAGCTTCATAGAAAAAGTCTTCTGAACCATTTTCTCTTTTTGGTTTCCCAATACAGGAACAGTTGTGGTACATCTACAAATAATTTATAAAACAAAATTTAGCTCTAAGAATGACACTAATATGCCAGATGTTCATTAGGTCTGCATCACACTGGATACAAGAACAAACTCTTGACTTTACACTATGGGAAAAAGCCCACTTCCTAATGACCGTATGACACTGTAACCCTCATTTTTAGAACTGGTTCCGCAGAACTTGACTGATACAGCTCACCAGAGCAAAAGTTATTTTTGGTTTTGTGATCTAAAAAGACAATGATAGTCTCATTTGTGTGTGGAGCAAGCTTTTGGATACAAGCATAGAAAACTTGAAACTAAAGAAGATTTTAGAGTTAGAGGCACAACCACATGCAGTACAAAACATTATACAAAAACACCAACAGGGCAACTGTTGAAATTCCAATTTTTTCACTCAAATCTTATTACAAATAGAGTGAAGATAACACCAGTTACTGTATACAATTAAGAAAGGGCAAGATACAATGTTCAAAACAAGGGGGTTTTGTGGATATTTAGGCATAAAAAAAATTTGAAAATATTTTCAAAATAATTTTCAAACAAATTACCTCTTTGACAATGTTGTAAACACCATGAAGGGTGTCAAGGGATGGAGGAAGGAGGAAATGTCCCTTTTCTCTTTCCCCATAAGACTGGTTTCATTTGCAAAGTACAACTTCTGAACAAAGGGCAGCCAAAAGTTGCAGTTCCCTTACAGCAAAAGATATCTTACACAGTTCTCAAAGTCATTTTTCCAATACTGAAGTAAGCTAATATTAACTGTTACCTAGTTTATTAACCAAAACTGCTGATTATTTCTGTACAATTCAAAAGTTTTAGTCCAAAAAACCTCATAAAAACTGTTAACTTGAACAGAGTTCATTCTTTAGATTCACATCGACTTGTGCCACTATTTCCTCAAGCCTTATTCTTCAAGCTCAGATAATACATACACAGTTATGACAGCAGCAGAACAAACTGGAAACCACAACAGTTCACATTCTTCAGAGATGTTGTCAAGTCCCAGATCACCCAGCTTTACAGCGTTCGCTATAAACAGGCTGGTTTTCACACTGTGCTGTACTTGACAGGAAGAGAGGTGAGCTCTACTCTTAAGACTTAATCAGGAAAGAACAGAAGCAATGTTGGACTGCTTTTGTAAGCAGGTGAACAAATGGAATAGTTTTATGCTTTTCATTTAAATTCACACAAGTTTGTTTTCAAAGAAAAAAAAATATCAGTGAAGTGTGAAGTTTTAACAGCAAGAAGTAGTTCAGTCTCCTACAACTTCTTCTAGGTAATACCTCCTCTCATTTCCCATTGTCCTTTTCTGGCATAAGAAGTCCCCACAGGCACGCCCTGGTTCAGCTTGCATACCTTTAGGATCTTTCTACACTCCTACCACATCCCTGCTCAAAAGTTTGTTGTAGTAGTAGAGACAAGCACTGAAAGTCTTTCAGTTCTGCGAAGGCTTGATAATAACCAGTCACTTTCATGGCTTACCATTCCTACATCAGGGGCAACTGGCATTCAAGGTTTGGAAACTCACAGAAGCAGGTTGCCATGCATGCAATAAATATTACATTATGCTTATAAGATCTAGACAAGAACTGCACTTTAATGTCAAGGCAGTTGCTGATTTCTACTTTTCTGATTGTCAATTCTATTTAAAGTATGTTCAGGTTTAATGTTCAGCATTAGAAAGGTTAGTAGAAGTAAAGATGACAACTGATCAATAAACCCCTACAATGGAAGACAATTTAGAGGAGATGGGAAAGGGTGATGTACCCATGAAGCTCCCAGAACAATGCAGGCTGTGAGTGACCACAGCTATTGCAAAGAAAGCTACGCAGAAAAGAAACAACTATATCAATTGAGTGGATCGAGTGGTAGTGTAAATGTTTCTCCCTGCATTCACTAAGAGAGTGTGAACATCTCCCTAAGTTAGGCAGACGAGCATGGGTGGGAATGTGGCTCAGCTCAACACAGACTATAAAAAGCCAGGCAACTAGTAGAAGAATTTCAAAGAGAGCACTGAGCTTCAGCGTGCTTCAAACCACATATGCCTTCTCAATGATGGTGAGCATTTTATAGAGCCTGATAGTGGGAATCACACTGGTATTGCGACTGAACTGTGTATTGCAATCACTATAGTTTGCTAAGTGTAGCTTACATTTGTATTGCGTTTCCAGCATATTTTGTATCACTCTGCTAAACCATAAATCCTGTGTAACATCAACTGTCATCAAGTAAGTAAATTTTATATTAAACATTACACCCTCCACAAGTGGAATATGTAAAAGCACCTGGTCAGAGAGTATCAGACTCTGACCATACCAACATTCATCCTACTTAAACATGTGTTTCCAATCCACACCGGTTTTTCTTGTACCACTTCAATTCAGAAATACTGTGACTTCCTGTTATACTAAGGGAAGACTGTTTTCGATACAGAAGGCATTTTGTAGGAAAACAGAACAGACCATGTCAGCTATCTCTGTAGCATAAAGTACCTTTTTCATGTTGTTAAAAACATGTGACGCACATCCTGCAAAACAGGGAGAAAAGTACTGGACTTCATCTCTGCCACAAACTGGGTAGTACATAGAGCGCAAGCATCCACAGTTAGCATTGCATGGCGCTGTTAAGTTGTACAGCATGCCTGTTCTGAAAGGCAAAAGTTAATAGACTTTTAATAAAGTAATTTAAAAACACCAGATATGTAAATAGGTAATGCAGTATTTATAGGATAATAAATCCCAAAATATTCAATTCAGGTGATTTATGCACTTCACTGTTTAAAAATAAGCCATATTCCTAGTAGTTACAACTTTAGAGGGAATTACCATTTATCCTATATCTGGTTATTTTGGTGCTATTATTCCTTACATAGATTATTCCTCCAACTTCCATTCACAAAACAGATAACTAAATTCTGTGTCTCAACCCAATTATTTTCTTATATCACCTCCTCCCTCCCACATACTTATACATTTGAATTTGTTCAATTTACAGTTTTAAGGAAAAAAGCAACAAGATTAAAAGCAGTATTTGGTGATGTTTATTCTACTGAACATATGCCAAGGTTTTTGCCCTGTTTTGGATTCAAGTCCAGTTGGAAACCCTGCATTTTTACTATTTTTAACACTGCTATTCAGACATCTAGATTGTTCCAGCAACAAGATGACTGCACATGCTAAATGCAGAGTGCCATGACATATAAACAAAGTCTTATCATACCCAAAAGGACCTAAAAGAATTTCTCTGGCTGTTTAGGGAACAACTAATGAAGACCAGAGTTTAATTTAACTCTTGCTTACTATAACTACTCTCAATTTAGCCATTTACTTCCAGTATAGGCCATAATACGGTTGTATTAGAAGTAGTCCCCACTATATTATTAGTATGAAAAATCATTTTGGTATGTTGAGGGGGACCTTCTTAAGATATAATTGTAGAGAATAAAAACACCCTTTGATTTTCTAATAGTAGTGCATTAATAAGTAAAGAAGCTTCACAGATTAAGAGCTCAGACAGCTGAAACCAGGATACTGACACTGCCAGTAGTTTACATATTGTACTGTAAGCTGAAAGTTTCAGGTTTGTTACCTAAAAGGCCAATTTCTTCAAAAGAATTTAAGATGGTCACAAATACTAAGAGGAGAAATAATTCACCTAGGAATTAAGCTACTTGATTCTACTTACATAGAATGCAACCTGCACATGGAATATTAGGGACATCATAACTACCTACATACTTCATTTGGTTGCAGTACAGCTAAACCCTCCTAAGTTACATTAGCTCTTTCTTCATACATAGAAGAATCAAAGTTAGTTTGCTCTGGCATAAAGCACTACAGTGCACCAGAAGCAAATTCACTAATCATAGGTCTGTTCACATAGTGCCTTGTCAGCCTATGAGGCATGTCAAGCCTAGAAGTATTTAATCAATTGAGTGGTAACATTTGTCCTGTTTACATGTGCAGATAATGTCTCACTTCCCTGACTTACAAAGAGGGACTGAACCTTTAGTTATGCGCAGTCAGAGAAAAACATTAAAATACAGCAGAAATAGAGTTCAGTGTACACAGGTTCTCTATGACATGGAACTTCTTGTTCTAACATGACTTCTCTAAAGAAGCCTAGCAGATGAGGCCATTAAATGGTCTTTAAAAGCTCTATATGTTGCTTACTCTTTCAAAGCAAAATGGTAAGTCCCAGAGAGTTGTGGGAATGAACAAAACTACAGAAATAGTCACCGTATTTCTGTTCCCACAAGTTTTCAAGGAAATATTGGGCAAAAGAATTTGGCTAACACAATTCTTTGAAGTGTTTACTAGATGGAGTAAACCACAATACTTCTGCTTAGAGCCTAATTTAGTAATAAAGAGAGTTACTACAAACCATATAATTTGTTTATTACCATATGAACTCAAAAGTGATCCTGTACTCATGTGATTCTAGTACTACACTTACAAAAAGCTTTCAACCCCACCCCCCCCAAACTCCAGGCTATTTTTCAATAGAAAGAGAATGCTTTCCATGAAGGTTTTCTTCAAAAACTCCACAAAAATGAATATGCATCAATTTCCAAGTAAACTCTCAGAGAACTCTCATAATCTATTCTTTCAGAAGCATTTTTCAATAGCATAAGCAGGAGTCAGACACTTGGCTATCCTCCCAGAAGCTTGTAAGTTTGTTAAAGCTACCACTACATATTTTAGTTGCTCATTCCTTCATGGAAAGCCGTCTCACAACTGGTACTATACTAATGTCACTAACCATTCTGACGCAGGTCAGATGTCCAACAAACTATAATCCAACATGTAACAGGGAACTAGATAAAACTGAACCATTTTTATAATGGATATTGGGTGGAGAGTTATTTCAGTATTGGTTAACTACAGATTGCTGTAGATAAGAGGTCTTCAGCAACAGTTGAACTACATTAGTGCTGAAGTTACACAAAATTATTAAAGACAAGTTAACTGTATTTAACTTAGGACAAGAAAAAAATCATTTCAGCTGTACCTTTTGTCAGCTGCTCGTTATCATACGACATAGGTATAGAAATATGGATAGGTTCACATACTATTGTCTATACAGTGTTCAATTGCTACATTCAGATTCATTTTCTAAATATGTAACTACAAACTTTCTGCAATCAAAGACTGCATCCTAGTTTTCACGGTTCTGATGTGTCCACAGTAATCTTACAGCTAGCATTTTTTCAGATACTGAACCAGAGCCCTGTTTTAAGTGTCAGATGTCAACAGGGGCCTTTGAGTATACTGTCAATTGATAAAGCAAGTTGTAAAGATAGAATCAGAATGACTGGTAAGATGGGATTTAAGATTCCCGCCCCCCCCCGCCCCCTCCCCTCCCTCCAGCCACCAGTGTATGAAATATGGTTTATTCATTTTGTACACCTTCTGGAAAAGGCAGTACAAATGAATGGTTAAAGCATCATGGCATTAAATTTCTACTCTTAGAGAACTGGAAGTCTGACCACCTTCAATCACTATTGCCTCCAAGCTCTCTGAATATCTGTTCCATTAACCTAAGGTTATCTATTTTACTGTTTTCACATTTACCTAAATGAGAGACCTGAAAAATTTCTGGTTAGTCTTTCATGTCACTCTTTGCATTTTGGGGAAAATTTTGTTATATTTGTCATTTATGTTTATCTCAATGATTCCATTAAAGGATCTAGGAAAATTAGTAGCCTTCATATGCTATGATATTCGTGCACTTAGTAGCCTCCATGAGCAAGACGTGATTTTCCTGTGTTCTTTTATTAGTTGTATGTTCATTTTAAGTCAGTCAAAAAGCATGACAAATATCAAGTGAAGAAACCATATAAACCTAACTGTTGATTAGATGTTTATCATTTTTTCCTAGAA
Organism: Charadrius vociferus; assembly: GCF_000708025.1. NCBI lineage: Eukaryota > Metazoa > Chordata > Aves > Charadriiformes > Charadriidae > Charadrius > Charadrius vociferus. Next base: position 81,701 of record NW_009649993.1, read on the forward strand.
GTATTACCAACTTGCATATCCTTTAGAGGCTACAGAACCAATTTCCCTCCAACCCATCTTCTGCATTTTCACGGTGCACTTCATGCTATTGTGTCAGTAAAGTGCAAAGATCCTCTTCCTCATCCTATTTAGGTTCAAAAGATTTTTTTTATGCACTGGAGCATAAGTTACAGATTCTGCTTCTGCATAGGATAGTGGCACCTGACCCTTTTCTCAAATGGGGGATTTGGGGAAAATAACAAAAAAGTATTGTTAAATTATTCACTCAGTTGCACAGCATGCTGTTCATGCTTATGATTTTTTCAAATGGCAGCTAGCAGTCCCTAGCTATCAGCCTACTAGAATTATTTTGCACAACAGCATCTGGCTCTTTGGCAGACCTTCAAACAGCTGGAGTTGCCTCTGGCTCTGTCAATTCACAACAGAGTAACCAAGCGCTCGCGAGCACAGTTTTGGCACAGCTAGCTGCCTTCCTCCTGCTTTTAAACACTGCTCATGCTACAAAAATGCATACTATTTAAAACTATGAGAACTGAAACATTATAATTGTATATTTAATGCCTTAATAAGGCATGATTGGATATCTTATACAACATAGTGCCTATGGTGGTGAGTTGATCACATACATTCAATGCTGAAATTTTAAAAGTGGACGTAGAAATCCATTCTCTAAAGAGCAGTTATCTTTGCAGATATTTATTTTTAGTTTTGCTTTGATTTTACTTTCACTTTCCTGACTTTTTTTCCCCCCACTGCCATACTGGTTTCCAGAGTAAGCATTGTTCACAACAATAGGAGGAACATTCATCCTAGAATTATTACAATTACTACAAATATCTAAAAATGAGAGATAAACTGCATTCTTATTAGGAATGATAGTTCTGCTGCTTAAGGTAAAGAAAAGTACATGTTATTTAGAGAAGTCTTTCCTACATATGTTAGCCAAAAATATTTTGAATTATGTTTCAGTTAACTTTATTCTTCAACTCGGGTCACTGAGCTACACACTCTTTGCATCAAATCTCTACCTCTATCAGGCATTTTTACCAGGAAAAAAGAAAGCCTCCTTCATAAATGGAGGCTAGATGTGCTAGAACCTGATGCTACAATAATGTCTTCATTTTTCTAAGGAAAAATTTGCAATTATTTTAAGTTGCTGTGCACCTCAGTGCTCGCTCATGAAATTGCTGCACGTGGCAGATTCCTTCCAGGAACAAACTGCCCAGATTGTCAACAGCTAGTTAATAAAACAAGATACAAAATGCATGCTGCTTCTGCAGTGATACAAAATTAGCTGTAGTCAATACCATAGCTACTACACCTACAAGAGTTATAGAAGCTGGGATTTTTTATTTTTTTTTCCCCGAGCAGGACCAGGCTGCTTAGAACATTTTGCAGGCAATGTATGATTACATTTTCTTAATTGACTATTACATGAAGATTCCAAGAACAAGGTTTTAAAGTTCCATAAAACAATTCAGGTTCATACATCAAGGCAAAATATTACATTTTTAAAGGTTTTGTATTCTGTGATGTAGCTTATTTATTTTAAACATTAATACCAAACCCAAGAGTGCATTAAAATATATTTACCCATTATATGTTTCAGAGACACCTGCGAAAGGTTCATTCCCACATTTAGCAAATAAAAACACTGTGTTTAATAGTAAGGCCACTGAACAAGTGCCTATCATGAACTTGATTATGCTTTTGCAATCCATTTTGCACTTGGAAACCAAGATGCCACTTATGATTTGGCCTAGTGCTGCTGCTGGAATTAATACAAGCCCTAGAGGAAAACAAGACACCAGCAATTACACAAAAATGCAAGATATAATTAGTGAAGCAATTCAGAGTGCGATTTTATGTTAAGAAAAAACTCACAACAGTTACCTGTATCTTAAGATGAAGTCCATATGATGTCATTTTCCAACAATCCTACCAGAATCTGTTGGCATGAGTAATTTATTCTACCTTTACATTATCTTTAGCCTTTCCAGAAGTTCAACTTGACAGCGAAATTTTTAATTGTGCAAAACCCAAGTTCAACACAGCAAAACTAGATTACTTAAGAGTACTACATATTGAGCAGGAATCTCTTAACACCAGAGATTTTTCAGTTCATGAAAACATAAAATGCTCTTTCATTGCTTCAGTGTTTTTTTCACACGCCCATGTTCTTTGCTACATTTCTGTTATGAACGTTTTAATAAGATAACGTAATCACTATTATACAAGAGACAGCACAAGATACAATAAGGCATCTATGGAAAGATTAAATAAGTCTGGATCACTGGGTCAGTTTTACTGTCATAGTCTGTATAGCCCATAATAATTTATCCTCGTTGCACTATTAGGACTTCCAATACATAACTGAGCATTTTTATATGGTTAATCTATAACACAACACAGAACTCAGTGTAACTTGCACTGACGTGAGACAGCTAATTTTAAAGAAAGTTCAGGTACAGTAGCAGTAGCAGACCCACATAGGCCACAGACACCCACAGTTAAAGGTAGTTTAAATAGATAACATGGTCATTGGTAACACAGACTAGCTAGCTCAATATTAGTTCAGGTACAGCTAGTTTTCAACATTAGTGTAGGCATTTCTTTAAAACTCTACATTTGATTAACACTATCAATACTTTCAACTCAAATGAAAAATTCAGATGAGGTCTATAGACAAGAAAAGGAACATTCAGTTTTCTACTTCATTGCTTATTACTGTTAAACAATTCAGCATGCATTCCAATTTACTTCTATGTAAAGTTTGCAGATACTTTGTTTTGAAGCAAAGTCTGAATAGTGATAGCACTATCTAGTACTATCCAGGGGAGTAAGTCATTCAGAAAGTCTCTCCCAAACATATTTCTGTTGGAGAAAGAGCACTTCAACTAGCATGTTTACATTGCACAGCCAAAGTAATTTAGCAAGGCATCTTCCAGAAATACTAAGTCTGCCATATTGCAAACATCTGTTTGTCTATCTGCCTTGATCTGGCTGCCGTTCTTCAGATGTAATTGTATCAGAGTTAATCATGGGACCCTACAAAGTACAGCTCTTCCATCAAATTTTTTTTTCTGTTTCTCCAACACTCAGCTTTTCATAGCCTCCCCTTGTTCTAACTATTACTTCTGCATATCACATAACACAAATAAGTGACAGTAAGCAAACTATAGAAGCAGTTACACAACAGTTTTCTAATATATCCTGATTAGGTGTTTTATTTTAAGCTATCTCACTGTAATGTCATGGTGGAATTGAAGAAGGGAAAGGCCAAATCAACCCCTTACTTGTAGTAAGCACCGCTTTTTTTCCATCTGCCCTTCATCTTGCTTCCTTTAGTAGGGACTGAGGCTTAATGCTCCTTCAGCTGATTTTAAATGAGGAAAACAAAATGTTTTTCACCAAGAATAACAAAGGAATAAATTACAGTTTCAGCAGCACACAAAATTCTCGTTCTACTTTGAATATGAGTATCAAGTCTTCTGAACCTACAGGCAACCAGTAGATTTGCACCCTTGATGAATTAAGTACCAGGGGTTTCACAGGGCAGGCAAGAATAATATAAAAACACTGTTTCTGCTGTGAAAACTGCATTTCATGTGAGTATATTCACAAATACCTCAGACAAGTACAAGACAATCTTGCACCTATAAAGTTAATGAGGTGTTCAGCACAATATATTTAGGATTTATAAATGAAAAACCACATTACCTCCAAGTGTTGCTGAAAAACTTGACGTCTTTCCAAACTGATTTTCTATAAACTTTGGTAGAAATGTGGCAAAGCCAGTGGCAACTAAAGCTTCTGAAGAACTGGCTATTATTAGGCTCATAAGCACTGGATTCTTCAACAGTATCTATAGGGGGAAGTTAGCATAACACTTAGGAAATTATTTCATTATAGTACCACATAAACTAGAAGTCACATTTTAAAGCAGATACTCATGTGGAACTGAACTAATATGCTTTTCTTGCTCTAACAGAATGACAGAATGGTCAGAGGTGGAAGGGACCTCTGGAGATCATCTAGTCCAATCCCCGACAATCTTAATCTTAAGCAACAACAAAATGAATATGCATTAAATGATCAGTAGCACTGGAGACGTCCCTATCACAACATGATATAGAAGCTATTACCTTTCTAAACACTTATGTATTAGCCAAAAAAGAACTTCATTTCTCAGAATGTGTGAGTTTCAGTACATTCAATATTTCCTTACCAGGAGAGCCATGGGAAAGTCTTTAAAACTTTTTCCAATATTCTTGGTCTCAACAAGTGCCTCACTTCCATCATTATGAGTTTCAGAGATTTTTTCAGCCTGTATTTTTGCTGTTCCTACAAATAGGCATATTTACTGACAATGAAAACATTGAATACCTGTGCTTTTAGGCTTAAACTCAGAAAAAGCATCAAAATAAGTGTTTCCTTTCCTTGGGAAAACCAGCTCAGACATTGCAAGTCTTCTTAAATATTTTATTGGTAGAGATCATAAAAAGATCACCATAAAAAGATCAATAATGTATTGTTGCGGAAAGAAGAATTTGGCTGAAAGCATCATGCTTCCATTGGAGGGCCTTGGCTATAAGAAGATATTATCAGGAACATCCTAAGAATTTCAGACAATCCTGAAGCCCGTTCAATTTATTTATTGTTTTTTAAATCGTCCTCACATTCTCCCCAGTTCCCTACTTCATGGTTGCTTTCCCTCCATCATTTCTCTTTCCAGATAACCATAGTAAGATCCTTTAGATGTGCTTCCAAGGGAATCCTAGATAATATCTCCCCAAACAGAAGTTTTATTAGTTTTTGGGGGTTTTTTTAAGACAACTGCTCTTGGATATTTTGATTCATGCTTTATTATTCCACCAAAACCAATAAGGCAATAACTCAAAGACAGAAATGCATGAGTTAAGTCAATGGAATTCCATTATGATCCTTAGTGGGTAATGTAGCAGCCTTAAACAGTCCTGGATGCTTAACTGCAAGCATCTTCCAAACTTTGACCATCAGTTTCCATGGTCTACCAGTTTCCAGTCCTACCGTACATCGTTACCTACACAAGATCCTCCCTCTAGTCCATTTGCCCTTTTTTAAAGGCTGCATATTGAAAAAAAAAAAGTTATCTATCATCAGGTTTTAGCCAAAGACAGTTAACTGAGAAACAGAATCAAAGAGGAATCAATCATGCAGTCCAGTAGTCTATCATCTACAAGTATAAACAAATCTCTCTTCCAAAGTAGCCCATTGTTGTAGAACAATTACCTGGTAAGTGTTTTGGAAAGCATGAAAAAGGTATTATAAGAAGCCAAATTGCAAAAAAGCAAGCAACAAATGCTATCCACCATGCTCCAAGCCAACGTGGGTCATCTTGATCCATCTCTGTACTGGAAAAATAAATTTGGAAAAAGCAGGTTTACCATTCATGAATTCAAATCAGCAATTTTAGGTGTTAGTGAACTCAAATTTTATTTTCTTTTTTAAATACTGATTTAACAGAAAGCCTTTGCATATTGTCATTTTCTTGCTTTCTACATGTATGTTATTTATAGTTTGCTTGTTTAAAGCACATTCATCAACTCTACTATAATAATACTTCATTCTACCAAGTACAGCTTTCAACTCATTAGTCAAATGCACTCTGATTTAAACGCCACTATTTGGCCCTGACTTCAAGATCCTGTAGCATTATTAAGATACTGAAAAAGCTGGTTTTAGAAAGAATCTTCATAATCAATTAGTTAAGTGAAAGCCAACACAGAAGTTCAGAATGCCATTGCATTGATCCAGAGTCCCTAAAACACAGGAAACAAAAGTGTAAATGAAGTTGTTGGTCTGGATAGTGGTACAATTTATAACATTATTTTTTGAATAGTGAACTATTAC
>NW_009649993.1:87610-102766 GCF_000708025.1 Charadrius vociferus
GCTCTTCCCCAGGAGGTAAGTAGCAGTATCCTACCCCTCATATCCCACCAAACAGAAACTTTTTGCACAAGAAATCAATAATTGCTCTCTGACCCTAAGTGAACAGCTAATCAGAAGATAACGCATGTTTTTCTTAAACAGCTTTAAAATATCTCTAAAAGCTAAAACCAAGTATTTGCACTACAGAGAAATTTTCACATACAATGGAGTGACTCACTGTGGGAAATAACTTATTTGCTAGAAGCCATTGTAAATGCAACTTGTTATCAAGCTAAAAAAGGTCTTGAGAGCGCAGTATTTTCCAAACAAAAACTTTCTCCTCCTCACATGGAGAAAAGCTAAAGATTTTCACCTGAGTTATTAGGAAAAGAAAATAGAAAGCAAAAAACTAAGTTGTATCTTGCCTTTCTGGGATCTGGATATCAATATAAATATTAAGTAGCTGCCCTCCTAAGACATAGCCAATAGCAGGACCCAGCAGTGACATGGCATAGCCAATTCCTAGAAGAGAAAATACATCAAGTTCACCATACATTTTTAAAACTTTCTTTTAGAAAAAATCCTAAATAAACTTCAGACCAAGTGGTTTCTGTAATTCATCCTGTTTTTTCACTGTCATTACTTCCACTATAGCACATAGAAGAAAAAAAATTGTACTTGTCCCTCAACAAGAAAATTTGCAGTCTTATTAAAAGCTGCAACTCAGAGGTTCAGCAAATGACATTTCACTGACATCATCTTTATGCATTATTAGATTGCCTTTTGCAAAACTTGTGCCTACAACCACAAGCTAGCTTGTGAAAAAGTTTAAGTGAGGTTGTTTCAAGCATCAGTTGCTAATAGTAAACACCCACAATCTTTAAGAACCTCCTTATCTTTTTTTTTATTTTGAGTCTTGCTGGTTTTTAGCTATACCAAGACCAGAAGCCAGGGTCCACTAAAGCTTTTGACTGAAGTAATATCTGCCACATGTCCATTAAGAACTCAATCAGATGCACCACAATTTATTTACACAAGCCTCAAAATACAAAGCCAGGCCTCTTAACAGCTCCTGACAGTTCTAAACAAAAAAAAAAAAACAAACCCAAACCCAAAAACAAAAACAAAAACCCAAAAAACAAAGTTGCAGGTGTAACCATATGCTACTAAAGAGCACTCTTCAGCCTACCCACTTTTGTTGGCCTTAGGACAAGATTTTCTCAATGTCACAGTAAGTCTCACTGGCCAGACAGATTTCTGTTGCAACGCTGGCAGGAGGAGTCTTTACAGATAAATGCTTGCAGCTAGTAGTAACTAGATCTGCCTAAATAATTAGTAAGACATACATCCTTACTGTTGATATTCTAAGCTTTTCCCCAGGTTGAAGAATCTGGATTTCTCATTTGTTTCGAAAGCACCTGGATCCTGAGTATTTAGTATTATTTCACTGTCTTTAGACAGCAAGAAAGAAGGATGGGGGTGCAGGGGTCAGATTGGGAGGTGTGTAAGAAGGGGAAGGGATGCAGAAGGGGACACTCAAGTATCAAGAAACCAAAATAAATATTGAATTGACATATCCCAGGTTTTCCTGTATTTTGGAAATAATGACATGCTCATAGGATCTTTCTGAGTTAAGCCCATTTCATCCTACAGAACTTCAAACCTATCTTAGAAGGTGCCTACTTCCTCCTACAGACTATTAAATTTAAATTGTCATTTGGAGTTGCTTAACTTTTCATTGGTTTTAGACATAGATGCCTCAGCTCAGCAAGAGGAGAACAGTCCTTGTGAAAATGCACCCAGTTTCAGAAAAGCAAGAAACTACTAACTTATGAGTTGCAAGCTTATAGTCTAAGATGCGAGCAGAAATCTACAGACTACTAGCAGAAAATTTTAGTGGCTTTTTTGGCTGCCTTACACAAGCCTTCTTGTCTGAGGCAAAGCAACGCAATATATTTTACATCCTCAATACATTGCATAAAAGCAAGAAAAATAATTAAGGTTTAATGTAGCTACCTGTCCCCTCACTTGCACTCTAGTTCTGTTATATTAGGCAGAATACACTTGTTCTTCTGAACTCAGCAGTTGCCTGAAGATTGCACAAGCATTAATTTATTACATTGGTCTGTTATGTTTTAAGTATGAACACCAAAACTATTATCCTGAGTTTTCAGGCAACTTCTTGATTCTCTGATCATGTAGACAACCCTAATTCTGGTCTATTTATTTCACTGACCTCAGAAAAAAAGTGTAATAATCTCTCTTAATGTAAAGAAACAACAAAAATAAAAGCTGTCATTATTATTTAAGATTTAACATATGCAACTATTCTATTTGTTGGCATCAAATGAAGTGGCTTGCCCAGATAAGTTAAGCAAGAATTGTATTCAAATAGATGGTGATCTCAATTTTGCCCCCTAAAATATTGATTTAGTCTGGAAAACAGTCCAGGAACCTAAGATGCTTTGAATTCCTCCTGCAAGTTACCAGTATTGCTAGTATACTTCTATCAGCTTACACCTAAAAATAGGGAAAATAGCAAACATCTTCATAGTGATAGGAAACACTGCAATGAACTTAGCGGTAAAAATGCACATAACCCAGAGAATGCTGACTGCAAAGATTAAAAAACACTGCTAAGAATTAGTGTTCTTTAGCTTTCAAACAGCCCCACAGTAAGATAAACACATCCTCCATATTTCTAGGCAATCCGTTTACTTTCAGTTAAGGAAGAATACTTCCAGTATTTCCTCCAGAAGTGCCAGATTTGTATGTGGCTAGAGGAATTCATTGATCACATGATGCACAGGAAAGTCCCTGCACTGAGGGACGGCCTACTGTTAGAAGGTAAATAAACAGAACTGTTAAAGGATACAGTAAGGTCTGGCTACTGACCTGATATACAGTAGCTTTCAACGACTTATTCTGTTGTTAACAGGCAGGCTGCATTAACCACTTAATCACTTTCAGTTACTGACATGAAAAAAACAGCAGTAGGGGTGCATAAAGTAGCCTTACCATGCTCTGCAAAATAATTATTGAGAAGACTTGATACTTATAACAGACTAATAACTAACTTGCATGGTAACTGATATTGAAACACTTTATGCACTTAAGTAAACAATGACAAGATTGATTTAATTAGAGGAATTCGTAAAAGCATCTGGAAGGCACTGCAGTCTATCATCTACCCAGACAATGTGTTATAAACAGTTTTAAAAGTTACCTATATACAGGGAAGACTTGTGTTTTGGGACACTATCATCAATAAAAGCCGTCCCCAAAGTATATAGCGGAGTTCCTCCAACTCCCAGCAGCAGCTGCCCCAGGATAAAGACATACAGATAGTTGGGAAGTGAAGATTTTGTGCTGGCGTTGCAAGTGAAGTTAGCAGAGGTTGCTCCTGGAATTTGGCACGTATCTGAAAAAGAAACAGCAAGGTTTTAAAATTCTGTTACCCAGCTCATCACAGTCCAACTGGAGAAAAAACCTGTATGGAAAGCTAAGCTACATATGAAATGCTGTTAGTGCCAGGCTCCCATTTTTTAATTTCTAGGCCTATAAATATATCCTATATGGCAATGCCATAACTGTCTATAACATCATATTCCCCAAAGGAAATACTATGCTTGGTTTTTGTTTTTTTACTAGTAAGGAAAGATGGATGAAATAGCCTTATTAAAATATTTTGGCTTGTTGAAAGCATTATTGACCAGATGTACACCAAAAAAAAAACCCCACACCACACAAACACCAAACTGTCAAATGGTCATTCAACCATTTAGTGATTACTCCTAGGTAACAGACACTTAATTTTGTTCTTGTACCTTATAATGATTCTGAGGAGCACTAACAGCAACTTCCACTCTTAAGTGACAGAGCAGCCTGAACAATCTGAGGAAAGCTGGACTGCTGGAGAGGGAAGCACAGTCAGAGTAGCAAGCAAAGACAATCCTCCCTTCTCATCCATTGTTTTGAGAAATGTTTCCATTGAAAAAAAAAAAAAAAGACACCTTAAAAACCCACGCCACTATCTCTCACAGAGCAGACACTGCCATATCTCCAGAATCAGAAGTTAATGTAAAGCCTCTGTACTTGTCCAAACACACACACAAAGAGGGAAGCAGAGGTAGAACAGCCTAAGGTTGCATCTGCTCCTGTAATGTTTGGCACTGTGAGGAGGGAAAAGAGGAACTGAACACACGGAGTATGTTTTCTCTTCTCCTTCCTCTTGCTATCATTGCACTTTTAGTGGCAGACAGTCCCAAGTGACAAGATCAAAAGCAAAGCATGGTTCTTTCCAGGTTTTTCCACAGAGGAGTGTACAACTCTAAGGATGATGATAAACCCATCAGTTTGGTGGAAACAAGCCATACTGACCAAAAGTATGAAAACACCCTTCAGATCAGATGAGTGGATTGATTAATTCTCAATACTTTGCTACAAAATTACAGTATTATTTTTTCTCAGGTCCTTTTACATTTGAGAACACTTCTTACTTAAGCAAACAAAGAGCAACCTTGTCCGCGCTTTGGGCTCACAGGACATAAACCACAAGGACTGCTTGCCATACAGCAGATATTTAAAGAGAACTGTCTACACTAACATTATAAATGCATCCATGGGCTTTATCCTGCCTTCCTCCCAGAAGAAGCAGCACCGTAGTGGTGGAGGAATCATGTAGCACACACCGGGTTATTCAGTGCTGTGGCACAGAAACTGGCCAACATAGTGATGGGAAAAAACTCACTTCAAGAGGAGTCGTCAAAGTTTTCCTTACATTCCACTTAGGAACAATCCTTATTTTAATGCTCTACTGAAGCCAAACGGAGATCATTTTCTTATGAATAACTACTATGAAAATTAAAGTTTTTAGAGTTTATTTTCCACCTATTGACAATCTGCTTTCTTTAGCAATAGTTTCCTGCAGAAAAGAGGATTAAGTCCTAAATCAGGTTAACTTTGTACTATTTACATGCACAGCATCAAACTGACTATCAAAGGACGCCATGTCCTACAATATTTTGTTAACATGCACTTATTCATGTATATCACATATATAGAATATACCTGCAGTTATAAGTTAGCCTCCAATACTGACTGGGCAAGTCCAAAACAGCATTTAGTAAGCTATTTTATTGTAGTACACAAATAATAGTATTTTGTTATGATACGCACATCAGAAAACAAGTAATGCAGAGCAAGAAAATGCCATGAACTATGTTAAGTGACAAAAGTGTAGCCTAATTTGAGATCTAGAAATAGGTTCATGAAATAAGCAGATTACATATGGTAACGGCAATCAAACTCTGGCAGACTGTGGTTTATGATGAATCCCCATCCCCACCCTCAATGTCTCAGTTCATGTCAATCTAAAAGCCTGTGTCATTGTGTAACTAATTGATTATAGCCTCTCTCCTTCAGTTTTCTAGCTCTTCAGTTTATATGCCCTAGGAAATTTATCCTGACATTGAGAGGAGAGAAGCTTATCACACTAGTTTGTTTTCAGAACCACATAATCAGGTCTAACTACAAAATTAAGAGACCCATCAATATGCACTTTAATACAATTATAATCCTTTTATTTACATTAGCTATCAAAGCTCTCTTTCTTTTTTTAAGGTCATCAAGTACACTTGCTGAGTGGAGTCATGGACCATATTTCATGTTTCCAAGAAACATTTAAAAGCAAAGACAATTTACCACAAAACTATGAGATTAGTTTAAACCAGCATAAGTGAAAACTGCCATCAAACAATAGTTTACTCTCTCTACCTCCACCATTCATGTCATCCCCTTCTTGTATCAGTCCAAGGTTTAAGCAGATTGGTAAAGTGACACAGGTTAAACCTAACGTGGATAAAATCCACAAGCCTGCCTGCTGCTGTCATAAGAATGGTGGCGAGAGAACACAGTGCTTTTACATGATCAAGAAAGCCTAACCTCAGATAAGCCAAGCTCCAGGAGAAGTTTAAGATGGGCGGCTGACCATTTTTAACTTCCATTTCTCATTAAACTCATTTTCTCTTCTAAAAGTCAGTAGATTAGATTTGCATTTTAAAGAGCAGAACTGCATTAAAGGCAACACTATCCAACAGAGTTAGTCATTATAAACTTTCTTGCATGCTTTAATCTAACACATCTACCTGAATCTAAGTTATGTATAAGACCAAAACACTCCCAAATATCTAATGCAACATACTAGCCAAGAAGGCAGAACCAACTGTGAGATGCTTTAGCTGTTACATTAATTAGAAGTAAGACAGGTCAAGACTAACTTTACTCACATCTTAAACTGCAGCAATTAGGCATAGGGTTTTTTTGCCTTTTGAGGGGTGGGGAATAGTTTAAAGAGATTTGTGAGGAGTTAAAAATAAAGAACAGCTTGGTTTCTACTCTTTTTTAAACTTAAAAATCTGTCTCCCCTTTAAATCTTGAATAAGAAAGTCACTCAAGGCTTCAACAAACATGCTGAATGAAGACCAAGTTCTCAATTTCTAAAGGCAGATGTTACAGTATTACAAAATATCTAAGTGGTAAAGAGAAATAGACAAAACAGTGTAGAGAACTGCAGCACTACCCATTATTCGACTAATCAGAGAGCAAAGCTAACAGGAAAAAAAAAAAAAAAAAAAACCAGAAATACTGATGGTACAAGACAAAACAGTCAAATTAGAGGCTGGCATCAGACATTCTATCGCCATTAGTACCCAAATGCCATTGTCTTCTTCACTCCTTAGTTGTCCTTGACACGTTCTGGGAAGGAAGATCAACTAATGCCCTTCTGAGAAGGTCCACTAACTCTCAGACCCTAAACAACTTAGCCACCACCTGCGTTTCCAGTAGAACAGAGAACTGAAGAAAGATGTTCAAGTCATTCTTCCTCTTCTCAAATCACACCACACACATTTCAACTGAAATGGCTAAGACTTATTATTTAAAAAGTATTTCTTTTTTCCAAAGACATCATTCACATCCTGTTATTGAAGAGACTCATAGAATAATTCAGGTTGGTAGAGGCATCAGGGAGTCATGTAGTCCAACCTCCTAATCCAAACAGTGTCAAAACCAAATGCAGACCAAGTTGCTTAGGACTTCACTCAGCAGGGTCTTGGAAAACACCCCCAAGATACAGACTACACAGTCTTTCTGGGTAATCTGTTCCAATGCTTGACTGTCTTCACAATAAAGTTATATTCCTTGTATCAAGTGAAGATCTGCACTTTATATTTGCTATGATAGACATCTTTCACAAATTTAAACATCTTTCAATAACATCTGAGACGGAAGTTTAAAAGTACATTGTTTAAAGCATCTGCAGTTTTTATAGTCCTCTGTACTGTCTACCGGCATTCAAATGCAGAACGGTTTCATTACAGACAAACCACCAGATGGAGCTCCTGACTACAAATATCAGAACCAGATAAGACACTGACGACCCTATGTAACCTAAAAAAGCTATCAGAACAAATAGCTGGTTAAATCTAACAAATTTGAGTTTGAAGCCCTTCTGGAGATTAGACAAGACAAGTTTTCTGTGACTGAAAATTTTTCTAAGTAGGTAGACCATTGGTTAGCTACTCTTTCAATATGAAATGGATTAAACTATTTCTAAAGAGTTTTTATTATGAAAAATATTTCCAATTGAATAGTTTTGTAAAGTAGTATATGTATATACTTAGAATAAAAGTAAACTAATATCTCAAGGTAAAATAGGAAGTTTCAGGAAGTCTGTAAGCCTTATACTGAAGGCTCGATATATTTTATATTCCAGACTACATTATTAATTAACCTGGCAGGCATATTAAATATTGCACGGAACTACAATTTGAAGTTGTCCTGCAGGTGAAATTCGCTGCATTTGCATATAACAGATGAACATAAATATTCAAGTAACTACCTAGGAACTGTTAAAAAATAACTTAGGTGGTATGTTTTAATACAAAGCATCAAATAAAAGAGTGCATTAAAATCTCTATAAACCACTCAAACAAATAAGCAACAAGGAAGGTTTTTGGAGGATAGTGTTACTAATTCTGCAACTAAATGTATAGTTAAGATGTTTCAGCAATATCAGAACTAACTAAACCAGGTATCCTATAAAATTATGTACTGTGGTTTACTTAACTGTTAAAGGATGCTGTTGTGGAGCACCTGCAGATTTACATTGAGTCTGTCATAATGCAGACATTCCCTGCACTCTGGAGTCATTTATCTTTGATAGTGTTTTGTTTAAGCCAGCTTAAGTCCTTAAGTCTGCTCACCACAGTCATAACGTAGGTACCTGCATTACAGCAGTCTACATAGCATGAATTCAGCCAGCTTACAGTGCCATGGAGAAGAAAGCACACGTTCCATTTTTATGAGGTTTTAATGGCTGATGAAGTGGCAGATGTTTGATGAAACAGTAACAGATTCTTTGAGATTTCAACCAAAATTGGTAGGAGGGGAGAGATCAGTTGCAATGGTTGGCCATGTACCTTCACATTCCCATCCTGTTAGTATCTTGTTGCAATAAGAAAAAGTACAATCAGGTTGGAACTTTGTTTTTATTAAACTCAGCTTCCCTTCCATAGTAGTGAAGTACGGACAGTAATACTGAAACTGCAGAGAAATGGGACTGTAATAGTCAGGAGCAAGTAAGTTGTTGCCCCTCTACTAACAGTTAACAATCATCTGCTTATAGCCTCTAAACACTGAAGAGTTCTTCATCAGTTCAGTTAAAAGTTCAATTAACCTCTGCCTCAGATCCTCATTTATTTGATGGCGAACAATAGCTTACCAAAATTATTTATCTAATGGTTGATGTCTGGACAGCTCATGGAGGTGTGTGACATGATTAACACTTAAGAAACAAATTTGAGAATCAACAAAAGACTCAGCCGGAAGACTGAGAACCTTCCAGCAGATTGCTTAATAGCTACCAACCTTTTTTAGTGAGCACTCTAATACCCTTAGTCATTGAAGACATAGATCTGATAAAACATGGCAATAACAATTAAAACAATCCTAAAAGACTAAGTCATACCACTTTAAAGATACCTGGATATTTCTTTATTAGTTGCAGGTGTGCTGCTAAGTTGAGGGGCAAATAGTTGGCATTAAGCACACTGCACTTAAAGTCTTGTTTTATGAGAAAAGATATGCAAGGTCTGAGAGCTGGCTACTCCCTCAATTTCAGTACTGCTTTGTTCAGTGTAGTTCAGTACTGCTTATTCCCCCTTTACCTCAAAGAAACCCACAAGTTCTAATCAACATTTTAGAACTTAGTGAAACTTATTAATGAATCACTCAACATGCCTTTAATAATTCAAATCCCAGAACTGCAACATGTAGTCACCTTTCAACAAGAAGGCAGTAAGTCTAACAGCTTTCCTTTAATATGCATTCTACATCACTGACACAACTTGCATTCCTATTGAGAAAGAAATGCCAAACCATTTTTTACTCGAAATGAATTTTAATTGCATTCATCAACGCAAATCAAAAAGGCATTTTATTCAGATGTTGCTTGTGAGCAAGAACTGATATTGACACTCGGATCTCTTCTGAAAAGGAAAGTTCACTGTGCAGAGAGACAGCTTTTGAACTTACGGATTTCACAGAATCATTTTCTTTTCAGTGTCAGAGATAATACCCTGTTTTTAAGGCTTTGACAGAGATTAACTGTGTTGTACCAAATTAAGAGTTGGACCAAGTTGCTACAGATATTTTTGTTTTAATCATTTCCAAAACATAAGGATAAGCTTACCTTCAAGTTTATCTCCATAGTGGTATTTTCCACTACTGAAGTGTGGTAAGGAAAATATAAGTGAGCCCAATCCTAGCATAAATGCTGAGAAAGCAAGCCATCGTGGTTTGTGGCCTCTTTCTCCAAAGAAAGATACAAACAGTGACAATATACAAAAAGCAATGTCATAGCTTGCAGAGATTAAGCCAGTGAGGGAACTGTTCAATTCATAACGCTTCTCAATTGTTGAAATACTAATGTTAATCAGGCCATTTACCACAATACCTACAAAAAAAGAAAAGGGAGATAATTAGTCAGTGATATTTTCATTTCATAGAGTTAGAAATTTAAACTTACCATTGTGTGATGGAAGGCTAAAAATGAATACATTTACAAAGCTTCATCTTAAGGTCTTTATTAGCTTTAAAAATCCAGGTATATAGTGGATTGATACAATGCCAACTTAAGCCACCCAAACTGCACAGGACCTATTAATTTTTTTTCTCTCCTGTGGGCATAACAATTCAACACTCAAGTATTAAGCTAGCAAAATACCACGCTGCAAACTCCGTTCACATATTAAGGTTCCAGATTCAGTTTGAACTACAGACAAATTTCAAACAGAATGCATTGCAGCATCTTATGACACTGTACAAATTAAAAAAAAAAAAAACACAACACCAACTTAGTCAAGGTTATGACTTGTATTAGAATACAAGCTATGACTGAAGCAAGCTGAGGACACAGCTTTCAAATAATGATTGTCAAACACACATAATTTCTTCCCTGTCGTCATAAAGGCAAGATACAAGAAGGCTTTTTAACAGACATCCTTCCCTTACAATCTAGAAAAGCGCAAAGGTATTTAAAAATACTTTGTAACTGTTTCAGAGCAACTGAAGTGATTTACCTTAGCTGGGAAAAAAACTTGCCCTTTGAATCTTGAAGTTCCCTGATGCAAAAGTATCAGACAACCTGGAGAAAAAGCCTTGCACAAGCTGCCCTGCTTCGGCACAGGTGAACTCCAGAAAACTGATAGGAACTCCAGCGAAACTCCAGAAAACAGTAGAAACAAGTAAGCATGCACTGGCAATTGCAGCTTATACACACTGTCCATTTTTACTGAAGTGTTGTCTGAAGATACTAATTTGAATCTCCCACCCTGCCTCACATTCTGTCTGTTTGTGAGACACCAATTACTTAAACTTAGAGGAGTTTACCTTTAACAGTCCCAAAACAGGATTCTGTTACGAGTGAGATGAATAGCTGTACTTCGTACCAGTGTCAGATAATTTAATGATAGTCTAATTAAACTATGCCCGTAATAAAATATTCACCCTGGAAAAAAGTTAGGAAGCCTTGGAGTCACAGCTGCAAATAAGATTAAGAGTTCTGTAAACTCACAGATGACTGATGAGCATCTTTCATGACACAGGCCCTACAGGTATCCTTTCTCTTTCTAAAATTAAAGCATGATTTTTGCCATCATTTGAAGAACAGACCTGAAGGACAGATGACTGGGGACAGAAATGGATTTAAATCAGCTTCCAACAAGCATTGCACCATCCAGAAGTGCAAGTACACAGGCTAAACTTCAACAGATCTGCCTAAAGTACTCTACGTATTAGAAAAAAAAAAG
Organism: Charadrius vociferus; assembly: GCF_000708025.1. Classification (NCBI taxonomy): domain Eukaryota; kingdom Metazoa; phylum Chordata; class Aves; order Charadriiformes; family Charadriidae; genus Charadrius; species Charadrius vociferus. The sequence continues at coordinate 98,959 of NW_009649993.1, forward strand.
TTACTCCAAATCTGTGATCAACCAGCTGTTTTCTTATCAGTGAAATCCCCACCATAACTAAACACTTCAGCTTTCTATAAAGAGGCAGTTCTTGGCATAATCCTAATTTTCTAATACCCTACTATGGCCCCTTTATTAAGGACAACAATTTCACCTGTCCGACCTTAAATTCATATGGGATTAACAGAAGTATTCAGGTGTTCCTTCAATGCCATTATTTATATTTTTGGCAGCTTTCTTCTTTTCTTCTTAAGGGACCATTGACCAAAGAACAATACTAGCATGAAGGAATGAACAAATAAGTGTTTCCCATTTGCCAGCATTTCAAACATTTACTAAGGTCTTAAAACATTCACATGAAGCAGGTGTGCTATGTAGCAAGTTGATTACAGAACTAGAAGACATTGTCTTTACCTGTAGTTCCAGTTGCCACCTTTAACGTACATCCCAAAAGTCATAAAGCCTTGCAGTTAATTTTATTAAATAATTAGATTTCACCTGTAAAAATGCAGATGTGATGAATGGCAGCATAACTTCTCCAGTGCCATCATCTAGTGATTAATCACTAAAGTCTCTTCAGGAAAGATGGAACCTGGCTGATACTAACTTGATCTGAAACACAAATCCTACAAGGTCGTTTCAACACTTAAATAGTAGTATAGAAATTATTTTTTAACTATTCCCATCCAAAACCTTATTGTCCTGCCACATCTGTTAGAAGTTTAGGTACACTGTGTACTGACCCACAAAATCCAGATTAATCATAAACCAACTTCATTTGCTCTAACGAAAAACAAGAGTATTTTTTGTTCATCCATTTAACAAAGAAAAAAAAGGGCACTCTACAGTTGTTCTAAGTACGGTGGCTTTAAAGCAGCGGTTTGCAGTCACTCAATTAAAAAAAGAAAAGAAAGCCTAAAATAATTAAAAAGTCCTTCCAGTAACAAATCTAACCAGGGTATAAAACGTTAGTGCTATCCAAAGTTTTCAGACAGATTAGACTGGACCTGTCTCAAACAGTGGTTCTGTTTTGTTTAACAAAATTATTACCGACATGAGGAATAAACACTCCTTCTTGTACTGAGAATCGCCTATCTTGTTTGCTAGTACAGCTATGAACAGCAGTATATCCAGTTACTGTATTACAAGATGCAATCATACATTTATGCAACTCCAAGTGCCATACAGAAAGCAGGTATTAGTCATGTAATCATGTTCTACGCAAAGAAGTGTTTCTTATTCTGGAAATACAGGTTTCACATGTACTTGAAACAGAAACAGCCAGAATTGAAGAGTTAAGTTTCACCTGGAATCTTCTGAGAAGCTGAAAAACAGCAAATCAGGTGCTAATGATAACAATAACCTCTGTCCTAGGGCAGCCAAGAAATGACCTAATAAATACATGCCTTCAGTTAGACACATACCTACAAAAATCTCCGCACACGTACCAGGTCACTGCAGATAACTACCAGCCATGTTCACTCACTGTGTCTAGTACAACAACTTACATACATCAAAAGTGTGTTAAGGATTACTTCATTATTCTTCAGTCCATTAGGAAATAAGCTTTCCTAGCTTATTAGGAAATAAGCTTTTCCTACATTAGCATTGGCAACTTTTATAGATTATTTTAAACTTCCTCAGTGATGGTTTCTGAAATTTGAAGGGTAAATTAAATAATAAGACTCAAACCTACAGTACAGTAGAAGTTCACATGACTTCAAAGTCCCAGTTGTTTTGTGTGCTTTTAACTTTGAAGCTTCAAGACCCGAATATTTTTGTAGTCTCACATGCAGCACTGAATTTCTTGTCTGAAAATGATTCGGTTTTTCTGCTTCTCAAGAGCTGCAACTTGAGTCTTCAGTGCCTGACTTCCTTTCTATGATCCAGCCAAAGGGAAGATACTTGTTCACTAAACTAAATAACACATCGTTAAGAATGCCACAAGGTCTACAATAGCCATACCTACATCAGCTTTCAAAACAAGCATCAGAACTTATCGTAAGGCCCTAAATCTGAACTAGATTAGATAGGTACCTGTCTGAGGTCTGGTATACATCTCCAGTTAGATAACAGGACAAACACCTCGATAAGTGGCCTAACCAACACCCACAGCATCCTAAGAGGACAGAGATTCTTATGATACAAGACCTTTTTATGACTGTGAACCTATCTACACTACTAATAAGAGATAAAATTTAAATGATACTGAATTCATTACTCAGCTGAGCAGATAACCAGATCACCACAGCAAAATCGATCTTAAGAAGTATTGCTATAGCAAATTTAGAAGGGCTGGAAATACTCAGAACATTTTGTCTAGTGTAACACCATCTAAAGCTTTTCAGTGTCACATTCAGGGCATTTTGGTTGCCTACCCATATTCTTAAGCTACAAAAAACACACATGCATGATCTAAAAAATCTTCAACTGCTCAGCTGCCATGGAAATCTTCTATGTAAGAAGTTTTACCACCCCTCCCTTTCTTTTTACCACATTAGAGAAAATAAATTTGAGCTAACAGCAGGACAACTGCAACACTAATCACCTCCTGGCTCTATCAGCTGCAGCATGGCCTTTCAAATACAAGCAAGGAACAACAGGCTCTGCACGAAACTCTCTAGATACTTCTTTTCTAACGCCACACATGTATGCTAAGAAAAGATTCTAAACAGGTTGAAATCACAAATGGTTTACAGAAACGCATACTGAGGGACACTGGTTCTTCTGATGATTTTTCCAAGCAACACAAGTATCAGTCAGATCCTTTGAGGTTTTAAGCAGAACCTCCTGCTTAGTTCTCCTCAGACCATACCAGTTACCTCCGTGTGCTTCCAGGCAGGAACACAGCCATCCATACCCCACATGTCTTCACCATACGCTGCCTGCTCTTCTAGCACTGAATCTCTTCTCCAACATCTCCTCCCACCACTCTACAGCAGTCTCATTCTTCATGAGCAACAAGGATAGGCTTTAAAGCCTCATTTTTTCAGGAAAGAGTTTTCTTTTCTAGCTAATCCAATAAAGTTGAAGACTTCTAAACATAAATCCAATAACTCAATTTGACCAACAAATACCTAAGCTTTACAAACCTCAACTTTGTACATTTGGTACACTGATACATCCCCTCCCCCTTGGCCATTATGACTACTCTCCAAGCCTAAGGCTTGCCGAGGCCCTAGCAAATCTTGTTACAGAAAACTAAAAATATGGACAAGAATATCAGAAGCTGAACAACAAAAATTAAGAGCAAGCTAAACTTCAGGTTCCCCCCAAGATTAAGATAAGCCATTAGCCAACGGTTAGAAAGATGGCTGCACTGTGATCCACAGAACAAAACCATATTTTTTTAAAGCCATCTTAATTACCCAGAGTCCCACCCAACCATGCCAACGTACCTTTTTAATTGGCAGGCAGGCAAAGTACATGCTAGGGCACTACAGCTTTGGCTGTTGGTTTATATCATGTGTTTTATTCCCCGGCTCATACATCTCAACCTGCAAGGCGCATATGGAGCACTATTCCCCTGTGAGCAGTGGGGACAGAGTACAGAAAAGAACATGAAGCACAGAGCTGACGGCACCATGGACTCAGCAGTAGTCAAAAAGATAGGTGAGAAAAGGTGGCAAGGAGGAACAGAGTGAGGTATAGAGAATAATATCCAACTTCCCTATCCAGGGCACTAGGGTACTGTCTTCCCCTAGTGAAGCCACTACTATCACTTATCAACAACAGCACCAGACTTGGGCAGTCGGAGGAACCCTGCCTCCCCTTCCCCACCACCCAAACCCCCACCAACTCTCCCCTT
>NW_009649993.1:103753-168237 GCF_000708025.1 Charadrius vociferus
GGTGGCACGTACCCGGCAGCCGCCGCAGAAAGGGCACGTCGGCAAGGCGGGCTCTGGGGAGAGGAAAAAAATAAATTAAAAAAAAAAAGAAAAAAATCAGGGACCTGAAAAAAAAAAAAAAAAGTCCTCATGAATGTTTCTTCCGAGAAACCACAAAAATTCAAAGCGTTCTTTATAAGTGCTGGAAAAAGAGTGAGGTTTTTTGGGTTTGGTTGTTTTTTTTTTCCTTGCCCCAAGATACGGTACTTTCCCACTTCAGGCAAGTGAGTCGCCACATGACAGCTTGGGTGTGGAAAGCTGTCCTCAACAAAAGAAACCCCAGACATTTGCAAATGTCATCCTTTGGAAATATTATTCCCCTACTGTACCACAAAGTTTCCACCTTCAGGAGCTTCCAGTTAGTGAAAAAGTTCATCGAGTTGCAGACATCAACTATGAGAATTTGTCAAGTGTACAAGGAAGTACCAAGTTTGTTTGCACATAGTGGGAATTACTTTACTCATCTTCACAAGAACAACTGGGAAGGAGTCCAGGGATCAATTAACTGCCACCACTGGTGTTAATCCCTGGGCAGTACAGGTTTGTCATGGAGCATCCTTCCCCTTTCAAGAGTCAAAAATGTTTTAGAAACGAGTGAAATGAAACTGGAGACATCAGCAGGGTCTTTGGTTTCACAACAAAAGCCAGGGCATCCTCCTCAGTTCCCACCCATCCTCTCTTCCCGTGGTGTCACAGCTTTTCAGAGAAGCACACATTTACAAGTATTGATTAGCAGCACGGAAACTGCATGGAGATGACCTTCTGCAGAAAGGAAAGCAGGTTAGAGAAGAGAACATGTGTCTACCTATTTGTATAGATTAATTGCAAATGAGAAATTGGCAGCTTCTGCTGCTGCAGCAGCTTTTAAGGACAGTGAGTGGTGGATGGAGCTGAAGGTCTACAGGCTTCCCGGACAATTGGACCTTCCCCACCCTCCATCTCGGTCACCTCCGGGTCCCTCCCAGGCACTGCCCCAGCCCCACAGCTAGCAGTGACCTTCCCCAGCCCGCAGGAGCTCATGTAGCTGCTCCCCTGTGAAGCATTCCCCTGCTCGTCACTGACGGTCCCCAGACTCTGAAATTAGTTTATTTTCACTTCAGGCTATAATCTGAATGTTTTTTCCTCACCTAGTTATCAAGATATATCCTGGTTAATAGCCTCTTGAGAGATCTAAGGATATGCCTAAACCAGCTGACACGCTAACCTGATTCAGGAATAGCATATTAGTACAGTCTTATTTTGCCTGTTTGTTTGCATTTTATTGTGGTTTTTTTTCTTCCCCCTAATTAAAATAAAGTAGGACAAGCAATTTGAAATAATATCCTGATCTTTGCTAGAATGCCTACATGCGAGAATAGTAAGAATAATCCACAAAATTGCTGAATTATTATACTGTTAAGGATCTGCCAGGCCAGCTAGGTTTGTTGTTATCTTCATTTAGTTGTCACCCTCCCAACTGATGGTTTTGGTTTTGTCATCACAGGAAGGTGGCAGAAGGGAAGGGTAAAAGGGAAGTGAGTGGAGCTCACTATGAAAAATAGTGTGTTCAGCCAACAACATTTTTTAAGAAAATTGGGGGGTGCACTGTGGTCTCCAGTCTAGGGCTAATCTGAGAATTAAATAAGGAATTGAATAATTAAGTAGGAGTGAACTCTGGAAAGTTTATACCGTGCAACTAGAATACAGATTTTAGGAGAATGCCACAAGTATAGGGAGAGAGGAGGATAATGAAATATGATGTATTTTCGCACTGGTTGTGTTGCCTGAGTGACACTGTTGTTCCTCAACAAGCAATTTAAAGCGAAATGCGGTAGAACCAACCAGCTTTTATAAAGTGCTGTAATATGAGACATTACTTAAAGCTATTAAAGAAGTTTAAATTCCTGACATTCAGGACTGGATACACAACCTACCTGAAAATGGCAAAATACAACTGGTTCCTAGGAAAGTAGAGTGCTCTGATAAAAATGGTACCAGATTGTGTGATGAATGGCAAATATGACCTACAATTTATGTGTGTATTGCTATAAGAGCTAATGGAGACCTGCTGCAGTTGTTTACAAGCTGCTATCTGCCATACTGTGTACCACTTGGATCTTCAGCTTCCCAGAAATCCCTTTTAAAGGAGAAAATGAGCAGAAAGGTTACTAGAGAAGCTTATTTTCCAACAGAGAATTGAAAGAAACAGGCTTGTTCAGTCTAGCAAATTGAAGCGCTCCATGAAATAATAAGCAACCATAAGGAGAAGGACAAAAGGTAACACAAAATTTTAGAACAAATGAACAAACTGACCATAATTAATTTTCTCTTCCAAATTAGCAGGCTTTTAATCTTCAGTAGAGGAGAGTTTTGGAACCAACTTCTAATGGATTTAGCGAATTCTAAAACTTTTAGATGGCGCTTGATCAAGTTATGACAAGGATAAGGACATGAGAACTGATTAAGTAGGACGTCTTTCTCTGATCCAAAGTTCCTGTGAAGTGGGAATGGGAAGCTACATTCTAGGAAAAAACTGACAGTTGACTCAAAGAATATAATAGAATTCATAGTGGAATACCTTGCAGAGAGACAAACGACTATTTTAAAGAAAAAATTGCAGAATTTGGGGAACTATTGTAAAATGTAGTCGTCTTCTAACTTCATGGTATTGTATTTGATCAGCTACATCTTCTGCAGTCTCACAAGTCATAAGAGTTCTCCTGTTGCGTGGTAGATGTCATGGTGTGTCACGTGTTTGATCAGACATAGATCCACCATGGGGATGCTAGATAAAACCCGTGGATTTGTTTAAGAAATAGAGTTGCATTTTTAAAAGTCTGAGAACTGCCATTCTCTGAATTTTGAAAGTGATTTAGTTTTTGCCATCAGATAAGGCAAAACAATGCATATTTAAAACATTTTTTTTCAAGCACCTTGAAACCATCCCCTCTCATTTAAAGGCCAAGAGGTGCACAGACCCACTCTCACCTTGTAAGAAGATTACCTCCCAGAAATATGGCACAACATTTTGTCACTACAATACTCTCTTTGATTTTACCAGCTATAAAATAAGATGCAAAGTAGATTACAACACATTTTCCAGGCAGCTTTTCAGTGTTTGCTGAATGTTGCAGATGTCGATTTCTTCCACAACTTTATTTCTGATACTTGGGTGCTCTGAATAAAATCCTTCTCCCCTGTGGATTATTTTAACTCTAATGTGGTAGCTCCCTCTACATCATTTTCTGTTATTTGGCCTAGGTCAGTATTCACTCAAAGGAATTTGTGAGAAACGAGCGCTACCTTTTTTAATGAAGAATCTTCCTTTGTGTCTGCTTTTTTCCCAGTGAAGAAAAGCCTTGAGTCTTGAATTTTTATCTACTTTATGGTATTTAAAGATGCAATTAACATCTCTGCCAAGTATATTTCCCTGTTTTGAGGAGGCATGTGGATTGGGATGTTAGCACCCAGTGAGAGTCATAATAGAGTAGAAATTAGCCTGCCTGCTTGGCTTGCAGAACCAGGAATTTAATACCTTAGTTATCTTTTCTCTTGACTATCTTCCTTGTTTCATATTTCTAGTAAAATCTTAATTCCGTTTAAGTCCTGATGATGTGTTTGTTTTGGAAACAATGTAAAATCAGCATTTTTATTGTCTGTATGCAGTTTTCTAGTTATTTATGCAAAAATGATCTGGTTTTGTTTCTTTTTGGACACATTTATTCTTTTGAAAGTGAACAAAGCAAACCTACAGCTGTGTACGTTCTGCTGTAGGATCTGAACTAGCCCGAGGTATCTGTGAATTACATTGTGCCTCAAGGCAGTCATGTGCTTCTGCCAACACAGCATTAACACCTCTGGTTATTCAGAGTCTTGTATCTGTGTTAATTAAGGTAATGTAGCTCTTAATCTGCTCTGTGTCTAATTCTGCCCTCAGTATAGGCCCAATGAAGCAACATCAACTTTTCCCTGGTTTTGATTATATGGCAAAGGAGGCATTTTCTTGAATTATTATCTTTAGTAATGGATCTTCTTATTCTTACTTTTGTACCATTTCATCCTTGTGAAGCCCAACCAACTTATCCTGCAGTGAAATACATTTAAGTGTACGCAGGTTTGTTTACTTGGTTAGTGATAGTAAAGGAGTTAAAGTGGTATCCTGCAATTAATTCCTGTATTTATTACCATCATTTGTTAAACTGTAATGAATGTGCCTCAGTGTGAACAGTCAAGGCATCTCCTGTTTTTATCTCAATGCCGTTATCTTTTACTTCTAAGCAAACCTTGCGAGTTTTCTGTAAACTTAATGTTCTTTGACCTGTAAACATATTCAGAGTTAAATCCCTTACCACAGCCATTGATTTTTCACATGGTAAGTTCCATGGATTGTTTTCTACCCTTGGGACCTAATAAGTAGATGAATAGAGAGGAACTAATTATTTCATTGCTTTTCAGAAACACTAGTTGCAGTATTTGCTAGAACTGGGCAGTCTCTTCTGTTTTCTTTCTGCCTGGTTCCCAGTTTGAACAAAAACAAATGAAATTTGATCCATCTCATAGTCTGTTTCGTCAGCAAATACATGACCTCTAGTGGCAGGCATTTAGTAATGATTTATGATGTAAAGTAAATTCTGCATATACAGCGCAGGCACAGGTAAATCCACAAAATTTCTCTCTTAAATGCTATGCTTACCGTGATAGCAACTCCTGATTTTTTAGCACTGAATTTAATCAATTTATAACATTCATATTGCAGGTGAAAAAGCACACTCCCTCCGTGATCATTCTTCACTGGCTTCATCCTCAGATCACTTCTACTCAGTGCTGGTGAGGCCACACCTGGAGTAGGGTGTCCAGTTCTTCCAAGAACAAGAGAGAAATGGAGCTAATGGAGAGTCCAGTGAAGGGCCACTACAATGGTGAACAGACAGGAGCTTCTCTGCTGTGAGGAAAGGCTGAGAGAGCTGGGACTGTGCAGCCTAGAGAAGAGCAGGCTCAGGTTGAGGGGGTAGGGGGGTGGGGAATCTCATCAATGTCTATAAATACGTGAAGGAAGGATGCAGAGAAGACAGAGCCAGGCTCTTTTCAGTGGTGCCCAGTGACAGGATCACAGAATCACATAATGGTAGGGGTTGGAAGGGATCTTTGGAGATCATCTAGTCCAATCCCCCTGCCAAAGCAGGTTCACCTAAAGCAGGTTGGACAGGAACGCATCCAGGAGGGTTCTTAATATCTCCAGAGAAGGAGACTCCACAACCTCTCAGGGCAGTCTGTTCCAGTGCTCTGTCACCCTCAAAGTAGAGAAGGTATCTTCATGTTGAGATGGAATCTCCTGTGTTCCAGTTTGTGCCTGTTGACCCTTGTCCTGTCGCTGGGCACCACAGAAAAGAGCCTGGCCCCATCCTCTTAACAACTGCCCTTTAGATATTTGTAATCACTGATGAGATCCTCTCTCAGTCTTCTTTCCTCCAGGCTAAACAGACACAAGTTTCTCAGCCTTTCCTCATGAGGGGTGCTCCATTCCCTTGATCATCTTGGTAGCCCTCTGCTGGACTCTCTCCAGTAGTTCCCTGTCTTTCTTGAACTGGGGAGCCCAGAACTAGACACAGTACTCCAGATGTGGTCTCACTAGGACAGAGTTGAGGGGGAGGATAACCTACCTCAACCTGCTAGCCACACTCTTTTAAATGCACTCCAGGATACCATTGCCTTCTTTGCCACAAGGGCAAATTGCTGCCTCATGGTCAACTTGTTGTCCACCAGGACTCCCAAGTCCCTCTCTGCAGAGCTGCTTTCCAGCAGGTCAGCCCCTAACCTGTACTGGTGTATGGGGTTATTACTCCCTAGGTGCAGGACCCTACACTTGCCCTTCTTGAATTTCAATAGGTTACTCTCTGCCCAGCACTCTAGCTTGTCCAGGTCTCACTGAAAGGCGGTACAGCGTTTTGGTGTGTCAGCCACTCCTCCCAGTTTTGTATCATCGGCAAACTTCTGTCCCCTCATCCAGTCATTGATGAATATGTTGAACAATGCAGGTTCCAGTACTGATCCCTGGAGAACACTGCTAGTTTCAGACCTCCAACTAGACTCTGCGCCGCTGAGCACAACCCTCCGAGTTCTGCAATTCATCCAGTTCTCAATCTACCTCACTGTCCACTGGTCTAACCCACATTTCCTAAGCTTACCTACAAGGAAGTTATGGGAGATAGTGTCAGAAGCTTTGCTGAAGTCGAGGTAGACAGCGTCCACTGCTCTCCCTTCATCCACCCAGCCCATCATGCCATCATAGAAGGCTATCAGATTGGTCAGGCATGATTTCCCCTTGGTGTCCTTGTTTGAGGTAAAACAGGACCAGTTTTGTTCAGTAACTTTGCTGCTCAGCTGGGCCTCTTCAAACTACTGAAATTAGCAGCATAGTTTGCTGACACTGTTCGCTCTTACAGTGATAAGACCTATGTTTATAGTTGATGCCAAGGAATGGTATGCAGAGAGGCTCTTGCTTATACTTATTGCTATAACAACCAAGGCCAACCAATTTTGTTATTTGCCCCGTTGGAGTGTGGGAAGCGGAAAAGCATAGTGGGGTCCCACCTATGGGGAGGAGCAGACAGGACAGGTGACCCAAAAACTGACCCACAGGGAATTCCATCCCATCTGCCTCATGCTCAGTATAAAGGCTGATGGATCAAAGGGTCAGCCCTCTTTTTTCAATGGCTGACGTCTGAGGACGACTCCGTCTCTTTGTCTGCCTTTGATCCTGATCCAGAATCCAGATAAGGAATCCAGTTCCCGTCCATCACAGAGTCCAGTCTGGGACTTCCCCAGTGCCAGCTGGTGATGTGATTGTCATCCTGGGAGCTTGATATGGTTTTGTATATATTTCATTGTTTTCTTTTATTATTAATATTTCATTAAAGTAGTTTAGTTCCTTCTAAACCCATAAGTCTCTTTTTTCCCTCCTCTGCCTCTCTCTTTGAAGAGAGGGGTGGGGAGAGCATCTGTCACTCGGCCTAAACCACGACATTGTCATAAAAGCCAAAACCCTCATGGTGGCACCAGCCACATAGTCAGGAGTTGATATGCATTATCCACCAGTTTCTGGCTGCTCCCTTTTCTCTAACTGGTAAAATGGAGAAAAAGATAACTTGGGCACCAGTTTTTTTCACGTGCGCCCCAGGGCTTTATAGTCCTCCTTGATTTTACCCAGGTTCTGGCTTGCAGTGTCATTCATACCAACATGAAAGAGTAACAATGGATAGTAGTCTGTTGTGGCACCCTCTCAGCCACATCTCAAACCTAAGCTCCCGGAAGGCAGCACACGTCATGTGACTCCCTGTCAGGATGGCAGATGAGCACCTCAGTGCTCTTTAACAGAGGGTCACCCACTACTAGCACTAATCATTGTTTTTTGCGATATCTACGGTGTGCTGTTTGTGTCCATTACCAGAAGCAACAGACACAAACTGAAACACAGGAGGTGCCATCAGAATACCAGGATGTTCCTCACTTTTTCACTGTGAGGCTGACCAAGCACTGGGACAGGTTGCACAGAGAGGTTGTGGAGTCTCCATCCTTGGACATACTCAAAAGCCGCCTGGATGTGGTCTTGGGAACCTGGCTGTGGGGGGTGCTTAAGCAGGCAGTTAAACCAGATGACTTCCAGACAACTCTGCCAACCTCGATCACTCTTTGATTCTGTGATCTGTTATAAAAAAGATTTCAGCAGAAAAAAAAAAGTGCCTTCTGGGGAGTGGGATGGTATAATTCTCCTGTGCAGTTTTAGTTACTATTGACTTTGCCACTTTACTAACAGAGAATACTGCTATGAATGTGCATCTAGAGAGTGTATCAAGTCTCTCCGTTTGGACTTTTAAAAAAATCCCTGAAAAACACTTGTGAGTGTGTTAGAGACACCAGTGCAAAAGAAGTGCAATCAATATTGGACTGTACAGTCTGTATAGTTAAAGTTTCAAAATTAGGTGAAAAAATCCTATGATTGTTAGATTTGGGCAGTTTTATTACAATACTTGATGTCTCCTGTGTTAAAAACTGGTAGAAGAGATACCTGAATTTTCTCAGGAATCACAGATTTTTCTGAGAAAAGGATATTTTCAGGTTTGGAAAATCTGTTGTGTTTTAAGGGATGTATCAATTGATATGACATTATTTGTAATTCAAGAGATCAAGATTATATGGGGTTTGTAGCATTTTTGCAAATTATAGCCACACAGTGCATGAACAAGTCTTCTTATCAGCTAGATATTTCTGTCTAGATGTCAGGTATACATTCAGATGATAGAATTATAGAATCATAGAATGGTTTAGGTTAAATATCATCTAGTGCCAACCCCCATGCCATGGTCAGGGACACCTTCCACTAGACCAGGTTGCTCAAAGCCCTATCCAGCCTGACCATGAACACTCCCAGGGGTGGGGCTTCCACAGCTTCCCTGGGAAACCTGTTCTGGTGCTTCACCACCCTCAGAGTAAAAATTCATTTCCTAAAATCTAACCTAAATTTCCCCTCTTCCAGTGTGAAGCCATTACCCCTCATCCTATCTCTAAATGCCCTTGTAAAATGTCCTTCCCCTGCTCTCCTGTAGGCCCCCTTTATGTACTGGAAGGCCACAATAAGGTCTCCCCGGAGTCTTCTCCGGGCTGAACAACCCCAATTCTCTCAGCCTGTCTTCAGAGGAGAGGTGTTCCAGCTCTCTGATCATCTTTGGGACCCTCCTCTGGACCTGCTCCAACAGGTCCATGTTCTTCTTATGTTGGGGGCTCCAGAGCTGGACACAATACTCCAGGTGGGGTCTCATGAGAGCAGAGTAGAGGGGCAGAATCACCTCCCTTGACCTGCTGGCCATGCTTCTTTTGAGGCAGCCCAGGATGCGGTTGGCTTTCTGGGCTGCGAGCACAGGTTGCCAGCTCATACTGAGTTTCTCATCAACCAACACCCCCAAGTCCTTCTCCTCAGAACTGCTCTCAATCCATTCTCCACCCAGCCTGTATGTGTGCATGGGATTGCCCCTGCCCACTTGCAGGACCTTGCACTTGGCCTTGTTGAACTTCATGAGGTTTGCATGGGCCCAGCTGAAGCTGAAGCCTGTCCAGCTGAACAGCTGAAGCCTGTCCAGGTCCCTCTGGATGTCATCCCTCCCCTCCAGCTTGTCAGCTGCTCTACACAGCTTGGTGTTGTCAGAAAACTTGCTGAAGGTGCACTCCATCCCAACATCCATGTCACCAACAAAGATGTTAAACAGCACCGGTCCCAGTACTGACCCCTGAGGAGCACCATTTGTCACTGCTCATCATGTGGACACAGAGCCGTGGACCACAGCCCTTTGAGTGCTACCGTCCAGCCAGTTCCTTATCCACCAAGTCATCCATCTGTCAAATCCACGTCTTTCCAATTTAGAGACCAGGATGTCATGCAGAACGGTGTCAAATGCTTTGCACAAGTCCAGGTAGATGACATCTGTTGATTCCCCCTTATCCACCAACACTGTAACTCCGTCATAGAAAGCCACTAAATTTGTCAGGCACACTTTGCCCTTAGTGAAACCATTTTGGCTGTCAGCAATCACCTCCTTATTTTCCATGTGCCTCAGAAGAGTTTCCAGGAGGATCTGATCCATGATCTTGCCAGGCACAGCAAATGTATAAATCCTGAATTTGTTGCTCTGATTTTCAGAAGTGTCTTAATATCAAATATTTCAAATTGTTCTAGCCTTTTTACAGGAAATTTTTACCATTAAGTGCAATAAAGCTGAAATTACACAATTCTGCTCCATGTTTTTATTGAAGCCGCATAAACTTGCCCAGAGGTTTTCAAGGATTTTCCCTCTTTCTAAATACATAAAACTTCTGTTTGTTTAAGAGACTTAAGTATGATTTCATTCACTAGCTATTATCCTCCTGGCCAAAAATAATGTTTCTGTGAGTGACTCTTGTGATTTCTGCAAGTTCTGTTTTAACGGATGTGCTTAGTCATGAGAGTTATATATGTGAAATATAAAAGCTGGAAAAGTATTAATACATATTACAAAATAGAGAATATCTGCATGAAAATTGTTAAGTTGATGAGTTCCCTGGAATATCTCCATAAAAAAAAAAAAATCTGTTAACAAATTAAGCTTTAAAACATTGCCTTGCACAGACAAAACTATAAAAATGAAGCTTTCCAGTTGATGATTGCCTTTTATATTTCTCTTAACCTAGAAAAAAAGCCCAAAATACCCATATTAACTTTAAAAAGCAAATACAAAAATTAAAAGCTGTAATTGCAAACAAACAAAAAAAAAAAGAAATTGAAAACTCGGTGTCAATTGCACTGGCATTTAAGATATTTTTAGCTGCAAATTAAGCCGTTTTCCTGTTCAGCAGTCCACTGAATATCAGGTTGATCAAGTAGATTTAATTCAAAGGATACATAAAAATAGATGTAAGGAAAGAAAACCCAAACACTTTGTATGTTAGCTCTTACAAATGCGGTAGCCAAATTATGACTTTAAGCCATAACAGGATTCTTTTTAGAAAAGATTCTCTAGCAATTAAGTCATGTATTTGACTGGAAAAGAAATGTTGATCTTCATTAAATTTTTATTTTTAAGGAGAAGTTACAGAGAAAGTTATCATTTTAGAGGTCCATAGCACAATAATTTAAATTACATCTTAGTTTATACATAGAATCATAAAATAGGATTTGTTCAGGAGAAACCTTAATTATACATTTCTATTACTTAATTTCTGATTGAGGGATGGTATCTACTGTTTTTTTAAAGTTTCTTCATATACAGTTTAGTTATGTAGTAGATTTTTGTTTGGACTTCTGTAATGAGAAATGTAATGGAACAAGAAGATTTCTGGTTTGGGGCACATCATAACTAAAATATCCTGGTCATCATTACCTATTTTACTGAAGATGACCTGGTAGGAAAGCTGAAGCTCTGAGAAAACAGAAGTAAGCCAAACTGATGACATTCCGTCAACTAGATCACATTCATATTTTTACATCATAGAATAGCTAGAGTAGGTGATGCTAAAGAAGCCTTGCAGAAAGAAAGGGCTGTATTCAGAAAAAGATTGGGAGAAAAAAAACCTTTATACTAAATCTGTTTGACAGCCAAACCACAGTGACAGAAGAGCAATAGAGTGAAAAAGGATCAGTGGATTTACAGCCATTAGTAAATCACTAAATATAGCAGGAGAGGGTATAGCATACCCATCAGAAGTGGCAGAAGACATATCACCAACAGCAATGTATGGGAAGATTTTGACAGGTCTAGGGACACTTCATGGTGGAACTGGTTCATGGGATCCAAGTTAGGGTAGCCTGCTTGTATTCCCAATAGATTGTTAAGCTCGATCTTGTTCTGGGCAGAACAAATACACTGTCTTTGCAGTCTAATTAAGGAATTATTGTTAGTCCAGTTACCATGGTTTTCACATTTATAGTTCAAGTTGTATACAGTTAAAATGACATGCAAAAACCTCTTGTGTCCATCCCTTTCTTTGGTTTTATATTCACACTTCCACAGGCTCTCAGGGTCTCAAGGTTGATGGCTTTAGTTCGGATTGTCTAGCAAGCCATTTGTATCCTGAGGCAGGCCAAGTGAAGTCTGTGCAGAGCCTGGCAAGCCCTGAGGCCTGTCTCATCATCTAGAGATGAAGCCTGTGGCTTGTTACGAGCAATGGCAGCCATATTTACTGGGCTAGAAGGCTGCTATGCTCTTTTCACCCATGCAGCTCAGGAAAGTATATTGTAAAGGGAGGCCCGGGAGAACAAGGCAGCCTATGGACCTATCTGCTAATAGTCAGCACCTCTCAACAGGTGAGGATCAGCTGGGGAATGACATAGCAGTCTGTTTCTGGCATACTCAGTTTTCCCCATAAAAGTTCTGAGTTCTCCAGGTGGAGATATCAGCACTGACACATTGAGGCTGTGAAACCTCAGAAGGCCTGAGGGAGCAAAAATCATGTTCAGACTAGCAGAAAGTCTTGAATGGCACTTGATAGGAGTGTTAAGGGGTACCAGTTGTTTGAGAGACCAGGGAACATATCTCTTAACCTAAGGTCAGGGAGCAGCAAGGGCCAGTGGCTGCATCCCTGGTGCATCCTCTTTGGCATCAGAAACACAGGATGGACTTTTGCAGCCTGGCTGGGGGACTGTCACAAGAAAAAGAACAGGGAAGATAATAGAAGCTGTTAGAGAGGGCAAGAAAGTGAGCGTTGGCCAAGGCTTGAAGACAATATAGATACATAACTGTTAGACTCGTGAACACGGTGATGGCAGTACATTCGTGATTGGTTTTGTCAGGGAGCAGCAGCGCTTGCTGCTGCAAGGGCTGGGGAGCCAGGTGCTGAGGGCAGCGGCAGAACGGGCAGGGGGACCTGAGCTCAATGCAGCTCCCAGTGGAAGCAGGGGCAGCCCCCCGCGAGGCTTCTCCCAGCTCCTGCTCATGTAGCTCTGCTCCCAGAGGCCTGACCCAGGGCAGCACATCTGCACCATGGGGGAAACCCAGAGGAGATATGGGTGCGAGGAAAGAGGTTGGTGCATTGGAGACCCTGAGTGATCTGATTAAGAAATAACTCATGTTACATGTATTTTTTTCAAATTTTCTTGGACAACATCATATTAAATAGCAGCAGATGTACATCTCTCCCACCTGTTATTTCTTTAGTTACTATTATGTTCGTGTCACAGCATTGCATGGATAGAAATGACAAACAGCTGGAGGGATACACTTTTTTAACTGTGTTTGTTTCAATGTCCTACCATTTTACCTCCAAATATAAGCTATTAGCAATCTTAATTGAACCTTGAATAGTCTCTTAGTTGGTCCAAGCATGCAGCTCACACCCATGCTGATGCAGAAGGTTTAAATAGTTGTTAAAATTCATTCTGACTTTAAAAATATTTCAGAATACTAAATTACTGCCAAGGAGAAAGTGACAAACTGATTCCACTTAGAATATATTCTCTTTGAAAGAGTGCTAGTCATCCGAGGGAAACTTTGAGGAGGAATTAAACAGAATCGAAAGCATTCTAAATAAATGAAGACTGGCAAGTAATCCAAGAAATAGATGTCACAACCTGGTTGTAAGGGAAAGAAAACAAACTGAGCTTGTTTAAATATAGCAGCTCAAGCTACTTTACAGAGACAACACATCAGGAATTTTCTGGCAAATCTAGTGGCATCTTAACTTGTCCTTGCTATGATTCCATTATTTTTGCTACTGACATCAGCTGTCACAATTACAAGTTACGCTAACGCATGCCCCAGCTGACATTTGGAACTGGTGTGACACCAAGTATTTTTCACTAAACAATTATCTAACTCTTGACAAGCAAAGAATTTTAAATCGAATCTTGCTGAGAGTTGTGTTCCCTTGGGGAACTATGCATATGGCTTAATGCACCAGTTTCTGAGAAGAGCATTTAAAAGCATATGAAAAACAGAGTACAACTGATATAATTTTACATTTGAAATACATGCTTATATGTGTAAATCCCAAAAGACAAATTTAAATTGTCCAGAAGAAGGGAAAAGGAAGTTTTCAAGAAGGTTTTTAGGGCAGAATTACAAACACTGATTCTCAGTTCAAGTATGCCAGAAGTAGGTATCCCACTGACTGGAGTTGTTTTAAGAGCCTGATGTAAGAATATAGTCAGAATAAAAACCTGACACTATTGAAGCTGAAGGTTATCCTGACATTTACATCAGTGAGCAAGGATTTTTTTCCTTTAACTATATCCATTTTGTACACTTTATCCACTCTAATAATCACCATGGCATCAGTGGGACACCTGTGTGAGTAGGAACGCTACAATGGGTATTCACCATCAAGAATGTACGAACTCTCGATGACTGCAATGTTCTTCCATAAGTGTAGGTGAAACTGCTTAGGTAATACTTTTCAGAGGATGTAAAGGGACAATATCCATTGATATTAATAAAATACCTGTGTGCCTCTAGTAGCAGGTGATGTGAGTGAGGAATAAATTCATTATGTGGAAAAAGGAAAGTAAGATAGTCCTAAAAATTTGGTAATTCTCAACATTTGTTAGTTTAAGCCAGGTAAAATACATTTTAAAATATTTTAAAGGTATAAAATATTGCAAAATACAAAACAATATACAAATATTAAAAATTAATGTAAAAATAATTTAACCTAAAACAGTTTCATCATCTAAGTGTTTTTATGGGATGAAACAAAAAAAAAGGTGCTGAGTATTTTTATGAAACTCATTATGGCATTTATTTTTCAGGGGCAGCATCACTGTGTTACATGTGAAACCTTTTAAAATTCAGTTCATAAATACAGTCTGCCCGGTTTATAAGTTCTGTGGCAATATGCAAATTGTAATTTTACATCACATTTAGTTCATTTAGCCGTAAACATTAAGCTAAATCCACAGCCCTAAACCCATCAATGCAGTGAATGTTTAAAATGTTCGTGAGAAAGTAAGAACTAAATACAGTAGCAGTTATGAAAGATAAACTTCTACTGAATCAGTGACCCCATGGGTCACTACCATCTAGTCTGAATAAAATTTGAAGGCAGTGTTCACCCATGCATCACACTGCATGCCAATGTAATTCCCCAGAGACTCAGGCTCTCTGTCAGAACCAGACTAAGCATTCCAAAATTGTGACTTTGACCTTCAGAAATAATCTGATCAGTCAAATCTGCAGGACACATGTCTGCTGCTGCAAACCTGTGGAGAGGATGAGGAAGGAGAAGGGGAGAGGAAAAAAAGCAGTTTTAAAGGAAGGGGTTATTCATATCCTACCCCATACTTGTACTACTGTTAACTTTCTCAATTCATCCTTTATGTTGAAATGGTTGTGCAGACAGGTCCAGCCATCTTTACCTGTTACATACTTTAATTTTTTTATAAATACATATTAGTGACATAATTCACATAACGTTTTCCTGTGTAATATTTCAAACTCACTTAGACTCACTTTTCTTTAATTTATCCATTGAGAAAGGAAAAATTATAAAAGCAGCTTTATTTCAAATCGACATACCTGAATAAGAACTTTTCCAAAAATTTCTGTAACAGTAAGTTTGGGCTCCACGTTGTGAGTATTCAATTCAGATGTTGATGCAATAAGCTTTTACCTTTAATTAATTAAATAGATGGCTATCACTTCACAATTCTGATATTTAATAATAATTTGGAAGTGTGAGAAAGCATTTTGGTATTTTCCCATAATCCCATTTTTGTTCAAAAAATAAAATTAAAATTAGATTCATCTTAATATTAAGAGTATAACATTTTAGGAAATATAAATTACTAGCATGTCTCAAGCTGTCAAGTTTCTATCCCTCTAAAATAGATAATAGCTAGAGAATTTTCTAAGTCCCTCTTTCAAGTGATATAACTGTTGTATGTGAAAATGGGACTCGCATAAAGTAAAAGAACTATAGACACACTGATTCTGAGAGACAACAGTGGCTGCATGAGATCTCAAGCATACAGTTAATTGCAATTTCACTTGGCCTTCCTGATGCTTGGAAGGTTGAGGAGAGGGCTTTAAATTGTACTGCTAAGGTGAGGAAAAGGAAAAAAAAAAACAAAAAAAACTTTTGCAGGGATTTATTATTCTTTCTACATTCTGTGTGATAGGGTGCATCCAGATTCTGAAATAGTTGGTTTCCTTCACTACTGTTTTGTTTAGCTTTGTATTCACAGACATTGGTACACTCAGAAAATACTTAACCTGCTGCTACTGCTTTGGTCTTTATCTGCTTGCAAGCTAGCATTTGATTAGCCACTTCAGTTGAATTAGACCACAAAATTTTTCTTAATAATGTATTTAGGAAAATGTTTAGTTATTTCATAAAACAAATACTTTAGAATCTTTCTCTTTTTCCCATCTTGTTTATTTAACAGTATTTCTTTTCAACAACAAAAAAAAAAAGAAAGTGCAAGTTTGTCTTACAAAAACCTCTTACAAAAAGTAGAAAGGAGTTCAATGCAAAAAAATATCCTTCAGTTATCTATTAGTTGAATTTAATTTCTCGCTTTTAAAGGCCTAAGAACACCTTATGGCTAAAGGTGAATAATGCATTCAATTATAGCGGTCATTACCGCTGAGTCAGAATGAGTCAGTAGGGCTTAGATCAGTATCTGTGTTTCAGCCAGCTGCAAAGCAATCACCTTGTTAAACCTGAAGCGGTGTGTGAAGAACTTGCTTGTGCCCCAGAAATCTGAGTGACGTGACCAACAGGAGAAACAGGCCTTTTCAGTGCATGTCTCTAGAGAAGACAACTTCACCACAACTTCATAAAACTTGGGACAAGGAGAAGGAGTAGCAAGCAAGGATAGGTTGTCTGGCACCTGCCAGTGACAGAGATGTTTGGGAGGTTCAGTTCTAAGGCACAGTCTAAAAAGAATCTCAGGCACGTTGCTGTATTGAGTCACTGCGGGAGGACAAGGTGTCGTTTGGTTATTGGTCAGTCAGGAGTCTGGTATGGGAACTTAGGTTAAAAAAACTCAAAAAATTGCTGTTAATAATATTAAAAGATATCTTTAGCCCTTCATAAAGAAAACGAATGTATCAAGCAATAGATGTGAGCAAATTTATGTATCCCTGAATGTATAAGTGAAGAAAGAGCTGCATATTGTATTCTCATCCACGTAGTAAATGAATTTTGTTTCGACATAAAGGAATGAAATTTATTCTTTCTCAGCTCTGACATTTATGTTTTTAAAATGAGTAAAAATTGTTGAGAAATGGGTGAACTGCCAAAATACTGAAAATTTAAAGTGGCGTACACAATGGCTAGAAGTTCCAACAACGTTTGTAGCTCCAGCTTCAACAAGTAGTGCAGCTCCTCTTTGGAACATCAGGGTCTGCTGGACACTGTGATAGTCTGTATTATGGTAATTTCTTTATTACTATGTTTCACACTTGGTGCCTACAATAAAATCAGCCATATATTTTGCTGTCCTGATGGTATCTTGCCTTAATGCAAAAAGTTTGTGGGGCTGGGAGGAGGGGGCTATATTCAACTGACTGTAAGAATGCCCCTTTTAATGATAGTATGTCTGTAATTATGTTGCGCTGTGAAATCAGTAGCATGACTGAAACCTCTTGCATAACAGAGTACCTGTAAAATTCCTATATTCTTCTTGTTCAACAGAAACTAGCAGGTACCTAGTCTTCAGCTGCATTTTGGGAGAACATAGGGGAACTCCTTAGCCAGAAACACAAAGGAATTCATTGGCAAGAAAGAGCGTTTTTCTTCCAACTATGACTTTGTAGCATTGTCTCTTTCTGGCAACATTTCGTTCTTAGGGCTAACTGTTCCTCTACGACAGAACTCATGGTGGAGCAAAACAGAGGCACCCAGTCCCAGTGACAGTTCTAGAAGAGAGCAATTTCCTGATTTGCTATGGGAAACACAGAGGAGAAGCTATGAGACTCTGAGTCACCCTTGCTGCAGTTTATTTTACAATCATTTATACATACTAAACTAGCCTCCAACCCTGGAGGTGTTTAAGGCCAGGCGGGATGGGGCTTTGAGCAACCTGGTCTAGTGGGAGGTGTCCCTGTCCCTGGCAGGGGGGTTGGAACTAGATCTTCAAGGTCCCTTCCAACCTAAACCATTTTATGATTCTATGATTTGTTTGCCCAGGCATGGACCATTACCAGAAATAATCTATTTCACTGACTGATGAGCACTGCTTGAATATTTCAAAAGCTGTGTTTGTGCTAGCATGTATGGAAAAGCAGAGACCAGTTTATTAGCTGTCATTGCATACCCCTCTAAGAGAACTTAGACCAGTGATAAATAAACCAGGTATGGCTGAGGAGGCAGGCTGCTGGGGGAGTCCCTAATACCTCTTCCATTTCTCTCTAGCCTCTCCTACCTCCCATTTCTTCTTTCAGACTTTGGCAGAATCTTTCTCCCTATCTCTGAAAATGAAATAAACATGCAAAGCTTTCTATATTAACTGATATAATCGTATGAACAGTGACACAGGAAAAGAAGAGTTAATCAGCAAACTGCCCATGACTACTTTACCAATGCAAAGCCCTCAAAAGACAGGCTGGCTGCAGTTCTTTCTGCCAAGACAGCAGCTGAGATGTCAAGGATGGCAACTATTGCAGGAGCACCAAATCCTCCCATCATCAGCAGACATGCCGTCACATCCCCCACCTTCCTAGTGGCCTGACTCTTCAAGGTTTTCCGTCTCTGCCCTGCCAATTTCCTGGGATCTGTACTCTTCAGATTTTTGCTGCAGAAAAGCTTTGAGCTGGATCTTGTTAGTGCTTGCTAACA
This sequence comes from Charadrius vociferus, assembly GCF_000708025.1. Taxonomy (NCBI): domain Eukaryota; kingdom Metazoa; phylum Chordata; class Aves; order Charadriiformes; family Charadriidae; genus Charadrius; species Charadrius vociferus. The sequence goes on from NW_009649993.1 coordinate 122,072, forward strand.
CTAACAGAAACATTGATTGTATTGTTTTTATTGGATTCTCTTTTTAAGCATATACAAGCAATAAAGTCAATAAAACATTGGAGAAAATAGACATGCTGTTGTTACTTGAATAAAAATTACTTTTTTACACCAATACTAAAAACCAGTCATTACATATTCTGTGAAATCTTCAACAGTGTTTTTTAAATGCTTTTCATGCTATTTATGCCAGTGTCTCTGAATTTCCCAAATTATAAATACTGCTGCATTTAACTTAATTTCTTTCTTTATACCAGACTTGGCTTAGCCAAATTTTTTAGCCACAAGGAAGTAATTTTCTCCTGTTTCAACATTCCATGCCTGTTCTCAGAAATCTCTTTGGGTTTCACTTGGCTTGAAACTGGAGGGAGGCTGAGTAGTTTTGTTCCAACTTAGCCAGTGCAATTTCACAAGAGCTACTTGGGTAGCAGCCAGAAGTGGAGAATGTAAATACAAAAGATCAATACCACTGCTTGGAACGCCATTTTAGGAATAAGTTATGTGGGTGTCCAGTTAAAACAATTACCTGAAGATTTAAAGGCAGTAAACTGTAGTAAATCTAGGGTAAATAGAGTATCTCCATGGCACTATCTTCATTTGTATCCCAACACTCTGGCCGAAGACATTGTCAAGACAGACAGCAAGCTGACTCAAATTCAAGACAGAGTAAACTTAGTATAGGTGCATAATTTATGTATTTAATATATTATTTTAGAATTGAAATTGTGTTGCTGGACAGGATGCTAGTTATTTGTTAGTGAGTTTAAGTTACTCTGAGTTCAGAAAACACAGGCAGGCTATTACCAAGAATTCATCGTTAGCAAAGGTAACATTCTAAAGAAACACAGGTGGAAGTTTGAGTTTGACTGTTTCTGAAATAATTTCTTCTCAGACCCTAAAGCACAGCAATTAGAGCTCATGTGCTGGTTTGAAGTGTGCTTTAGGCATTACGTTTACTTAACAGAATCTACTTAACAGAATTCCATCTTTGGGGAATGTTCCTGTTCAATTTGAAAGTTCCCAGGACAGGTGTTACAGGCAATAATTTTCTCCTCAGTCCCTCAGCAACACATTTGTTAAGATACATGCCTTTCTGCCACTGCCTGCAAATGAAATTTCTAGAAGGTTTTGTTTAGGAGTTTGATATAAACCGTACAGCCATAACAAATATTTTACATTTATTATTGCCATTGTTTTCATTTGACATTTTGCATTTATTATTGTCATTATTTCAATTGACAAGTGCTATTTTGCTGCTATTGTATGTTTTGCAAGGGTACACAAAAAGTGATTAATTAACTGGCAGCTTCTAATAAGGGTGTTTTTCTAAAACCCCAGAGAACAACTGTGCAACACGTAATAATGCCATAATTAAAAGTAAACAAAAAGGCATGAGAACTTTGGGCATGACCCCAAATTTATTTATTAAAACAAGGCACAGAAGCTTAACAAAAGCGTTTTCTCTTCTACTACTCCTTTCTGCTGCTATTTTCCTTTTCTGCTGCTGCTTGGATTTTAAAATTAATTTCTTGATGGAAACCCTTCCAGGGAGGGAATTGGGCAGCATGGGGTGGGTGTGATGGCTGTGGGAAGAAAAGATCTGGCAAGGTTCTGCCAGCAGCAGAGGGTAACTGGTTCATCCACAGCATCTGGGCTCACCTGCAGCCTTTTCCTCCTCCCTTCTCCTACAATTCTTCCTCCGTGCCAGGGCCCAGCGAGGGCCGGAGGTTCCCATGGGACAGGACTTGAGGATAATACCAGGCAGGGCCTGGCAGGCAGAGACAGTTCCACCACCCCAGTGGGGAGCAGAGGACACCATGGACAGTCCCAGAGCTGGGCAGCGGGCATCTCCCTGGGGATGGGGACAGCTTCAGTGGGGCCCAGCTTGGCAGGAACCATGGATGGGGAGGGCAGGGCTGTGGGGAGATGGAGAAGGTCCCTGCTGTGGCATCACTGGGCCAAGAGCTGACGGCTCCAGGGGGCTGAGATAGGGTTCTGGCCCGTGGGCAGGTGAGGGGAGCCCCAGGCCAGGCAGTCAGGGCTGGCCATGCCCTCATTGATGCTGGCAGCTGATATTAAGAGATATAACGCATAGCTCTTTTCAATAAAAGTCACTCATGATTACTTAAGGCGTTTTGAAGACTATCGCTATGGAAAAGTAAAAAATTCAAGTGCTATGTCTGCTCCGTCCTTGTTATGCCTGTCTTGGATCTTTACTGATTTGTAAACGCATGAGCTCCTCCACTGAACTGAACTGGAATTAAGTTCAGGTTTGTACGTGGGCCTCTCTTATTTTCTGTTTTCAGCAATTACTAGTTACACAGGAACTAGAACATTAAAACAGCCCTGAGACCAGATGGCCCATTTCAGATGGCCTAGTAGAAAGGGAAACCTTACTTTTTTGTGTTGGCATTTGCACGGATGGAAACTCATTTTGTGAGTATAATGGAGTTTCCATTCACAAACGGAATTTCTGTCCTCCGTAGGAACTGAGAAAAAAGATGAAAACGGAGAAACTAAATACTACATGTTATAAAAGTTTCCCAAATTTCACAATCTGAAGTCTTCCACCCAGCTGTTACTTTTTCTTACAAATGTTTTACCAAAATAAGATATTTAATGTTTTGTTAAGCAATGATTCATGGAGGAAGGTTTATTGACATTATAAACTGCTCCTTGTTGCTAGTAGGCTTAGAACTGAAGCCATTTATTTTACTGTAAAAGATGTATTGCTAAATTGGTTGCTAAATTGGGTTTAACTCCAGAACTAAGAAACTATATTGCTGTGCTTCATTTTGTCTCTCTAACACCCCCTCCTGTATGTCTGTATAGCATCAACAGAAGCAAATTCCCCATCTCTTCTCTAAAATCCCCTCTGCTCCTATTCCAAGTTACACTGTCATTCTCACTTTTGTCCAAAACTGCGAGGAAAGTGTTGTTAATTCATCTCCTATTTTTTCTCACATTCATGGGCCCATGTACTGTAGTTTTTAGGAAATGTTGTTGACAAGATCATTTTCTGGCCTGTCAGTTAGACTGTCACCTTTATCGGAATAGCCCTACTTGATTTTTCTCATCTTCCCCACCAAAATGGAGGTCTGCTTTTATTTTTTGTCTTTTCTTACTTCTCTTCTTTTCTTTTCTTTTCTTTTCTTTTCTTTTCTTTTCTTTTCTTTTCTTTTCTTTTCTTTTCTTTTCTTTTCTTTTCTTTTCTTTTCTTTTCTTTTCTTTTCTTTTCTTTTTTCTTCCCTTCCCTTCCCTTCTTTTCTTTTCTTTTCTTTTCTTTTCTTTTCTTTTCTTTTCTTTTCTTTTCTTTTCTTTTCTTTTCTTTTCTTTTCTTTTCTTTTCTTTTCTTTTCTTTTCTTTTCTTTTCTTTTCTTTTCTTTTCTTTTCTTTTCTTTTCTTTTCTTTTCTTTTCTTTTCTTTTCTTTTCTTTTCTTTTCTTTTCTTTTCTTTTCTTTTCTTTTCTTTTCTTTTCTTTTCTTTTCTTTTCTTTTCTTTTCTTTTCTTTTCTTTTCTTTTTCTTTTTTCTTCCCTTCCCTTCCCTTCCCTTCCCTTCCCTTCCCTTCCCTTCCCTTCCCTTCCCTTCTCTTCCCTTCCCTTCCAAAGTCAGCAAATATCATAGTTGAAATACTGGTGAGCCAATATGAAAACTTACCAAGGAAAACACATTGTAAATACTGGGTTTATAGTTAAGAGATTATTTCTGATCCTTTGAAAACAATGAAAATTGACTTGGTAGGAGTACTAATTATTGGATGAGTAAAGGAATGTCTTTTTTTTCCATGGCTTTCATAATTCTAGAACTGAATTGAGAAATACAGAATTCAATGTATTTACCTATACACTCAGATTAATTCTGCTCTTCCTTTTAAGTGAATCGACTCCTGCAAATAGAAGCAGAAAAAGAGAAGTGTCCCACCAGACACCACTGATTTACCATTTGCTATCTGATAGTCGGAACCAAAACCAGGGTCATTTTAAAAAGAATACTGAGGTGAACATTTCAGAATATATGCCTTGCAACATTGTTGTAAAGGAAGCTAACCTAGTCTTGATGACTCACAAAGAAATATTTTTAGTTTTATGTTTAAATAACAATTTTTAAAACTTTACGATACTATTAGAAAGAGCAGTGAATCATCAAGTACAAAATGATGGGCATGCTGCTGAACAGGCTGCTGAGGATGCTGTTGTAGGAAATCAATTCTTAGAAAGAGTAACTCGATAACTGCAAGCACTAGGAATCACTGATTCCTTCAGAACTTGATGGCATTGTAAAGGGATGGCCATTAATGCTTGGAATAAATTCTAAGCTGTGTGTTTGGACAATGCAAATATTCTAATATTGGCAAAGTCTGTGTACACTGCAGTTTGACCTTCCACAAAGTTAGGGAACTGACTTTCAGCCTTGTAAAAGTCAGTATAGAGCAGCAGTGGTATCACAAGCAGAGAAACTACCTCTTTTTCTAGACACCTTTCCCAGCTGCCTAGCTACTTCAATTCTTCGACTTTATTCATATGAGGAAATTGTGATGAAGTCGGGCTAGAGATCTCTAATCTCACGTTGACTCTAGTTGACTGGTTCCTGCCTGGGTGCCTGGATCTGTGCTACGAATTAAAGTCTCATGTCACACTCCAGTATATTTATCTATTGGCTTTTTAGTACTGATCATGAGATTTTACTCCCTTAGCTAAACCTGAGAGAATAAGCTTCTTTTTCTGAGAACACTGACGAGGAATATTAGCAGCTGGTTACACCTGCAGGATTTTACAAAGTTGCGTCTTGTCATTCTTATTAAATGCACACATTAATTTGTTAAAGGCCTAATAAGGACACTTGGACAGACATTTTGATACTCTCGGGTGGTAACGTTTAGCTTTACATCTCTATTTGTCAGCTATTTCTCTTCAGCATTGTCTAGCAACGACTAGCTCTTGGAGACCTCAGTCCAGACAAGTAGTGGCAAGCTAGTTGAATCATCAGTAGGAACAACACCCTCTTTACTGACGAAGAATATCCACAAGTTGTTTTTCATATTTGTATATGGGTCTTGTTGCATACAAAAAATATGTAGCTGCTGCAGACAGGAATGCGCACTGAAAAAGAAGATGACTTTCTCTTTACTTAATTAAAAAGAAAAAGATTTCTGTTGCTGTCAGTGTCATCATTAACTAAGGTATAAATTACAGATCTGTATGATACATGCAACATTTTGAAATATGTTACTATGAAGAATTTGCTTCTCCTTTTATTATATGATTATTCACAACAAATGTCTTGGATTTGTGCTTAAAACAGAGTTGGTAACGCACCAGTGTTTTGGCTGTTTCTGAACAGTGCTTGCACAGTGTCAAGGATTTCTCTTTTTCCCACTCTCCCCTACACCCCCCCACCCCCGCAGTGAGCAGGCTCGGGGTGGGCAAGATGTTGGGAGGGGACAGAGCCAGGAGAGCTGATGCCAGCTGGCCAAAGGGATATTCCATACCCTATTATGCCAGGCTCAGCAATGAAAGCTGGAGGTAGAAGAAGGAGGGGAGTGGTTTTGGCTTCCAGGTTTTTTGTCACTCATAGAGTGGCTGAGCATCGTTTGGCTTGTGGGAGCTGGTGAGTGATTGCCATTCCATCACTTTTTTTTTTTCTTTCTCTTTCCTCTTCCTATTAAATTCTCTTTATCTTGACCCATGAGTTTTCTTGCTTTTGTTCTTCCTGTGCCCACCCCTGTCCCACTGGAGTGAGCGAGGACCTGGGTGGGTGCTTGGCTTCTGGATGAGGTTAACCCACCACATCAAGGAAAAATATTAAGGTTTTCCATAGACTCCATGACCCCCATTGGGTCTCAGATGAAATTTATGGTGAGCATATTGATCCAGATAGCACCCAGTTGTTTTGAATCTTACTACTTTAGGCAGAAGCTCACTACAAAGTTCTTGCAAAGCCATAACTAATACAAGTGACAAAGGTAACTAACTGCACACTGAGAAAAAGAACGAGCTGTTAGTCATCCCTTGTGAAAAGTTGCATCAGATCTTTGCAGAGATTTTCACAGCCACTGTAAAGCTATCTCTGTGAAGATACTTTCTTATTATCCAGATATGAAATTTGTTTTGATTACATGGCTCTGTAGTAAAACCAGCAGTGTGGAGAGGAGAAAAAGTCCTTGTTTTTTAACAAAAGAAATAATCTTCTGGGCAAAATGGTACATTTCTGTCTGAGATAATTCATAAAGTTGTGTATTTTTCCCAGACAAAAAGATTTGCAATAAGCTCTAGCAATTACTTGATGCTGTTTAAAGAACAGAGATAAATCTGCCAAGAAGCAAAATATCTTCAAGGCTTTTGGGGCTGAGGGAATTAAAGGAAACAGGTCTCATTATATTTCTGGAACAAATTTTAGCAGGTAATCTTTCCTATTTGCTTTAGCTGGGGTGAAATTCACTTTTAAACATAGACTTCTATGTATGTAAAATATATAGGCATATATTTTTTTCAGATTTTACTGAAGCAAAAAGAAAAATCCCTAATGGAAATTTGCTTTATAGGCCAAAATTTATTTAAAGGTATCTTAGCAAAAATGAGTATTTATTACAACAAAAAAATATTTAACCACAGCTTCATATTTCTATTAAAAGAATTTTGTTAGAAAAAACTTAGCTAGTCCTCAATTTATTACTGACTTTAATGGGAAATCGTTTCTCTTCAGAATTGTTTGTTTAACGTGGAGTACCTCTGTATGCTTCAAAATGGAAAAATGAAAACATGACATAACACGGTAATGTAAATAGCAAAATCTTTTCATGTAACTGACTTTCTTTTTGTACTGAAGTGATCAATTATGGTGCATAATCCATGTCAATTTCATGTGTCTTATTGTGGGTTTTATGATATAGACTATAGTATATAGGAGTTATAATACTGACAAAACGAGTATTGTAGCATTTGATAATAATCTCATTCTTTATAAAGTAGCAAAAAAGTTTGTGTCAGCCACCCTCCTACCTTCCAGATGCCTGATTTTTTTCACACAAGCTACTGTGTGGACAAAGACATGAAAGGGATCAGTGATTAATTTTACCTACTGTGTTTATGGAGTATAGACTATGTTTGCAAAGTTAAGGATGACAGAAAGGAACACAGCTAGGATTTCTAGGATGATTTCCTATTGAAATACTATCACTGATTATCACTACCAGGAGAATGAAGTGACTTACTCTTCTGTGTAAAGTCTCATTGTCTGCAGTAGCAGAACAAATGTGATCCTCTCTTCTGCTGAGGGATATCTTTTCTCTCACAGATTCTTGAATTATGTCAGCAAGCCACTGCATTATTCCAGCATTTTTTATTTTGGCTTGGGTTTTGTTTAATATAATGCCTTTAGATGTGTGTAACCTAATGCTTAATTTTTAAGTATACCACACTTAGGAGGAGATTTTAGTTATTATCTAAAAACCTCAAAAATGCCCTCTGGATGTCCTCAGATTGTTTTTGTTCATAAATGATATTTGCTATTTTAAATCTTATTTTTCCTCTATACAACCTCTGCTAAACATCAGCTCCACTAAAACAAGACTGACACATCAGTTTCCTTTGGTAAAATTTAAAGGTGCATCCTACATTTATAGGATAGAAGAATTTTTTCAGAGGTTGTTTTCTGCTTCACCTCTGTGAGAATTCCTTTAGATGATTAACAAAAACCATGCAGAGATATTTACATTGCATTTTCATATGTAAGTATAAATGAATGCTTGGTATGTAGTAATGAATCCCTGGTAAATGAATCAATGGTATGTGGAACATAATTATGCCAGCCATAATGTTATTGTGTTTGAATATTGTAAGAACTTAATTGTTTCTGGTTCGTGATGTTGAATCTCTCATCATTGTCTTTTTCTTTAAAGAAAAAAAAGAAAAGCAAGAGAGTGAAAAAAATTGTAAAAGAAAATATCCCTATCTGACAAAGTGAGCTCTGAAACCACTAATCATTTTTAGGGTTATGATCTGTTTTGGCAGTACTTCAGTGAGGTATGTTATTTCTTGAACTGTTTCATCTGTATTTTGTAAGACAATACACAGATCTCTTTTCATTTAAAAATACAAATGGGAGTCACAGAAGAAAACAGGCTTTCAGGTAGATAATTCCATTTTCCAATTATTTGACTTGTCAGATTTCCCTCTTTTTATCCTGTGTTACAAGAAAAAAAAGGATTTAAGCTTTAACAAGTTCTGCATAAAATGAAACATTGCCTATTGTGTATATTGTGAAAATCCTTCAGCAACAGTTGAATATGACATGAAACACTTCTTTACAAGGGCATGCTTTTCACTGGTCTTTTTCTGAAATATCTATCGTCAAACATTTATTGTTTTGATTACCGAAAGAGGCGACTATGCACAAAACCTTGGTGTGATGATTCATACTGCAAGGACAAGTGGATGTTTCTACAGGCCATCTGCTATTCTCTACCTAGCAATAATGGTTATATATAGAAATTAAATTCTACTCATTCAGCTTCTGATCGAATTTTTCAGAACTGGACAAAAATTGACTACAAGGTACATAAACTTTCAGCTCTTCCTAGAAGCATCTTGGAAATACAAAAGCAAATGAAGAAAAGTTCAGATGTGTATTTTTATATAGTTTTCATTATTTCCTAAAACAGGTATCAAAGAAATAGTGTTCCATTTCCATTGGTTTTTACAGCAAAATGGCCTATATGCTATAGATAGTATTTCTTGAGGCACATAGATAAAATTGAAGTGTAGAATATGTATGCTTATACTCATATGTACACCTACACACCAGGAAACAAGGATGTTTTGTTAGGCTTACGGATACTGAGCCAATTCCATTTTTTTTTGTTTATTTACATGTTGCTGTAAGGTATTTCCTCCTTAGAAATATTTGAACGTATTAACCAACCTTAGTAGTTTGTGACATGGTGACCAACAATGAATGAGGAGGCTAATTGGGTAAGGAAACTGCACGAAAAATGTTCTGCAACCACTAAACTCTAGGCTCTTTCCACCCGCAATGCAATGATATGGCATTCTTGACTATAGCTCATAGTCAGAAATGACAGTCAGATAACAAGGCCAAAAGAAGAAAAGAAAGCAGTACGAATGCAATCTACCCTACAAAAAAAAAACCCAGCAAAATAGTTTAACTTGGTCCATGATTTTGAATAAAAAACTAAATTCAAGAACAGTTTCTATAGCTTAAGCTGGGTATGTCACATGGTTTTATTGAAAAAAGTAACTCCTGCAAAATACAGCTGAAAGTGATTATCAACAGCTGAGTCATGGTGTGTGAGATGAGTGTTCAATTTTGTAACCTTGAACCCTGTCATAGCAAATATGAGGAAATAGTGAAACAGGCTTCTTGCAAACACACTTGTAGTACATCAGAAACTTCCTGCACGATCTGCCCCTCTAGCAGTACAGTATCCCGTTTTCAGTTTATAGGGAACAAATTCAGAGATGCTCAGAATCATTTGAGTGAAACCTTGCAGTGCAAAGAAGACTCAGTTTGGGGAAGCTAAAGAGATCCTAGACAGTCCCTGCTTGCTTTTGCGAACAAGAAGGTTTATTTATAAGTAGAAATAACTGTCAGGAAAGAAGTTTTGTAAATTTGTGTATGGTGACTCCTGTAAATCAAGGGTTCCTTTTTCAGCACCTGAAAAACTGGGGAAAAATTGGTCATTTTCCAAGACAATGTAGTATTTCAGGTATCATAAACTTTTTGAAAGTAAACCATGCTCTCTTTTATTTGCAGAGAATATGTTCATTATAATTACATGTGACAGAGCTAGAATCTAGAGCTTCTAGTATACAGGAGAACTGTGCAAGAATGCAAAATAATCTTGCTATATTGGAGAACTGATTTGGAAAAAAAAAAAAAAAAAAAAAGATGAATTTCCAAAGCCAGCTGCAAAACTTGTAGCTTCAAACTTACAAGCCTGTGTGTAGGCTGAAATTGGCTGCTGCTCAAATACAGAATGTGAGCCAACCATTTGGGCAACAGTTTCCTAGAACAGCATGTGAGTTCATAGTGGTTTGCAAAGCTGACCATGTGAATAGTGCCATACAGCTGAAAAAAAAAAAAAAAGAAGAAGAAATACAGATTCAATAGAAAGAAGCAGAAGCTTTGAGAACATGAAACGGTCTTTTCCTTCTGTAGTGCAGTCATGAGGTATTTGGGCATTGATAGGGCATTTTGGCACCATGCTTCAGGGGACACATGGATCAATAAGGATGAGAGCTACAGAGGTGTTCAAAGGCCTAGACAGCGTGATGTACAGGGGAAGATTGAACAGCTGCAGGAAAAGAAAACTGAAGAGGAATATAAATCCCCAAATTTGTAAAGACTTTTGCTAAAAGGAAAGCAAAAAACTGTTCTACATGTGCAAGCTGAATAGCACATTTGCTGCAGGGAATATTTGGGTTAAATAGCAGGATAAATGGGTCAACAATAAGGGCTGTAAGGAACTAGATTTCCTGGTGTTAATGTAGTGTTTCCATCATTGGAGGCCCTTAGGACCAACTTAAACAAACCTTAGTTAGACATGCTAGAGATGTAGTTTAACATGACTTAGGGCACAAAGTGACATCTTGTGGTACTGTGAGTTCAGGGTTTTATATGGTTCTGTGAAATGTTCATTAATTTTAAATGAAAAATGCTGTTTGAAATGAAAAATTGAAGGGTTTTATGAAGAAACTTTTAGAACATATAATCCTCACTTTTTCATAATCATCCCTATTTTTTTCACCCAACTACTTGCTACACTGAATGTCATTTCATTATTATTTTCAGCCATTTCAGATGTGGGATTTTTCTTTTCAGCATAGACAAAGGAAGGCAAAACTATTGAGTATGGCTGCATCTTTGATCTCAAGTTTGAAAAAACAGCTTGCAAATATATTCTATCTTTCCTTCTCCATGATGACTGTCGTACCACTAAGCAGATACTCCAGCCATGAAGTTTTTTGCTATTCTGTTTCCATCTGCATGATTAAGATATTGAGACTAAGGAGTAAATTTGGAGCAGGAATTTCATATGCTAGAAACAAAAGAAATCCTGGGTTTTCAGGCCCGTTTCAACACCCTAAGGCTCTGTCAGAATCTGCTTTATAATTCTTGAGAGCAAGAAGGGATAGTACAGTATGTTTTCAGGTGCAGGGACCTGCTTAGAAAATTGTTATTGACATTCTCAGGCATACAATCACCTATTTAGGAGGCATCTACAATACACGGTTCAGTGCACACAAAGGCCTGAAATATACTTCCAGTTAGCTTCTGTGTGCTGCATGCAATTTCAGATCATAGATTCACGGTGTGCTGCTTGTCTGTCTTTGCAGAGAATGTAAACTGAGAGGAGCAGTGATTCTCACAGAGACAGAGTGGTCCGCCGAATTACAGAAAGGAGAGGTCTTGTGCCTTATGGAGCTTCATGAAAGAGGCATAAAGTGTGCTGAGGTTGGCAGTGGGGAGGACTCTGACCAGAGGGAATATGAAAGTATCATTCCCCTTGCCCCTGCCATTTATCCTTGACTGAAGAAAGGCTTTTCCACTGATTTTCTTTAAGGAGGTGCAGGAATATAAAAATGTTGATGGGAGCCAGGGGACTACATATTACTCACATCTCACAACACCCCTGCAAAAGCTTATAAAGGAAAGAGCATAACACAGAGCTTGTCTTTTCTACTAGTACTCTGGAATAGCAGTGCGTGTTTTTAAAGGTACTTCCTGGGAACAGCTAGGGGGTGATTTGATACTGAAACAGGACTAAAGGGGAACAGGCAAGATTAAAAAGATGGAAATACATAAGAAAAGAGTAGGGCCAGGCTTTCTGTCTTCCATACGGATATATGGGTGTGAGAATTTTTTTGCAACTCTTCCATAGGTAATCCTCAATATGATATTCTCACATAGATTTACTACGGAAGCAAAGAGTCTAGCCTACAATAAGGGTCTTTATGGCATTTCTGAGTCTTGTAGGCTCCCAGACACTCCTTAAAGGAAATACACATTCTTTTACTGTCTATTTATTGTTTTATTAGTTACCTCATTACAAAATCATCACTAAAATTAAGGACAATGAAAAGCATCAGGGTGGAATTTTGACCATGCGATGACACAGTGGGACCCTAACTCCACTTTGGGATTCCTGTGATTCACAGATGGAAGGTAGATTTCATTACATGCTAGAAATATTTCTAATCAGTCTATGGTGGCAGTTAGGGAGCACTGCGAATGCCGTGATGAAACTGAGTCATGGCTGGGATGGCCAAGCTGACATGAAAAGTTCTAAGGAAGAAAATACTCAACCTCATTCTGATATGAAGTTGGAAGTATGTCAAAGAGAACTAGAAATTCCAGTTAGTATCAAAGACAAGTACTTCCACTGAAAATCTAGCATGTGTCTCTTTGCCAAGTTTTGTGCTACCACAGCGATGCCTACGTCAAACAGAACCTTTCCGTAATTCTGCTTTTAGCTTACACATGTCAAGGAAGCAAGCTGTAGCTCAACCTAGTTTCATAAACTTAGCTGTTTGCTCTATATTTCCTATTTTAATTTGATCATAGTAGATATTAGATTGTTCTTTTTCTGAAAATTGCCTCGTTTTCATGTATAACGTTTTTGAACTGAAGTAATATTTCTTCAGAGCTGAGGTAGCCTTCAAAAATGGCACGCATGGAGAGGTAGAGAAAAGGCAAGAGGAGAAAAAGGGAATATTTCGTGCACAATTATACAGGATGTTACAAAGAACACGGATTGATTGTTTTTGTATTTTCTTTACTTACCACAAGATGGCATCAATTAGTTTTTACTGGCTAGAGACTCTCACCTAAAAAATTACCTTCGTGGTCCACAGATCTGGGGAGTGCCCTAAAACGGGGAAGTTGTGTGTGTTTTTCTAATAAAATGCAAAAGCTCTCAAAATAAATTCTATATTTAACAGTGTAATATGAGGAAAATTATTAATTAGAGAAGCTACTTGGAGAGCTTTGTACGTAAACCGGCTCCAAAACTGTGAGCACAAGAACCCTGATGTTAAAAGTTATCAGGTTTATACCTCTTCAGTTATCAGTACTCCCCTGAGGGTTATGTTACCAGATATAGCTAAACATACAAATGAAACTCAGGAGCAGAAGGCATTGTGATAACATACCATCCTGCTCCACAACAAGTTCACCAAAATTTTCATTAAGTGGCTTCAACTAAGGAGTTTTAGTTCAGCTTCAGATTTCCTGAAGCTGCACAGATACTTGGACTCTGAATCCTGTATTTAAAAAAAAAAAAAAAAAAAAAAAAAAAAAAAGGCTTATCTTAACTGCAGTTTTCCTTTAGAAGTTTAAATTTCTTCCAACAGGCCTTTCTTGGGCTAGAGGTACACACCTGTAACCTATTGAATTCTCACAGACCAAGAGCAATAAATATAGAGGAAGGCTTTTGAGAGTAACATCTGTCACGAAGGTCATTTCTTTGAGGGGTGTGTTAGGAAAGCAGAAATCTTGATGTAAGCATGAAAGAAAGAAATAGCAAGGAAACTGTTAGAAGTCAAGGAGAAACAAGGAAATGCCAACAAAGAAAGGAGAAGTGAAAGGAGTCTCTGAGCAACAGAAAGTATTTCAGTTGGTTTAAATAACTGTGTTGATATTTCAGAGTTTATCCAAACCTCAATACTTGGGATTTCCCCTATATAACACTCAAATTGTATTGTCCAAACTGTTGCAAAACGTTAGCAGGCACTGACCATCCATAACAGGCTCAATCTTTACTCAGCCTATAACAGAGGTGGAGAAACTCTAATCTGTAACACAGAAATAATATGTGGCATCATTTCTCCCATTATAAAAGGGAATAATAAGGGAACTCCTCGAGAAATATCTTCACAAACTTTAAAGAATGGGTTTTTTTGGGAGGGGAAGTGGTGTTGTTGTTAATAAATCAAGCATCTGAAAGCAGATGTCCAGACATCATACGCTGCATTAACTGTTTTCGGAACATGCTACGTCACTGCCTTTGATATCCTTTACAATTGCTCGAACTATTGTAATCATACAATATTGAGGTGCTCTGCTTCTCCTTACCTGTGTGGGACAGTGATTCTGGTCTCCTTGTGCTGTCAACTGCATTCATGAAAAGTGAGAGTGTCTCACTTGAAGTCAGTATTGTTGTCGTGATATAGAAGTGAAAGCAGACTGGGACTGTTAGCAGCCAGTATCTGACAGCTCTTCAATGACTTACATCTTCTTAGACAAAACAAAGAGTTACCAAGAATTGCCCCATGCCCCAATTAGATGCTTCCATTGTTTACGGGTATAATTTTTATGAAGATGTTATTATTATTATTATTATTATTATGGGAATAACAGAGCTTTTTTTAATCTTAGGTTAAACTTTTGGACAGTACTGGTTGCTGCAAACTGGCTGCAGTTTGAGAATCCTGTAGTTCTGAAATCCAGCACAACCCCTTGTATTGGATATGACAGATTAAGCACAGGAGAGGCTTCAAATAATAGGTCTATCTGCTGCACAGTATCTCAGAAGAAGCCCTCAAAATTGGTATCCTGGCTAAGAGGATGAAATGGCTCATGCTGCAAAAAGAGAATATTTGTGGCTGATTCTTTGGATATCTACTGAGGAACAAAAGGCTCAGCATGAGAAGTAGGAGAAAAGAATAAAAGCCAGGAGATTGACAGAAGATTCAGGAGGCTTCTAATGCCTGTGAGTAACATAACTGTGTCATTTTCAATTGAACGAACGCACCTATCTTCTATATTTAGACAGCCTTACATACTAAATGACAACACAGAATGACATTTATTTACTATTAGTGCACTTAAAAGTATCTCTGCATGAGTAAGCAAATGTATTTCTCAAAATTGCTTACATTTTTGGAGAGATGTAACTACAGCATTTCACCACTGGAATTTACATTTCTTTCAGCAGGCAACAAGGGATTCTAAGTGGGAAACAGAGACAGAACAAGAGAGGGAAATTAATGTCTAACATTTATACCTAATTTTTGAATGGAAAAACAGCTCTTCAGCTGTGAGTCTATTCTGAAATTAGTCAGTGTTAAAGATTCTGTATATGTTTTTTTCTGTTTGAAAATATTTTCTCTTGATCTTGGATGGTAACTCCTTGTATAACTAGCATTAGATTTAGAACAAGTAGGAAAATTTGTATTCCAAATAAAGACCATTTTTAACTAGTGGGTCACACCAAATGACGCAGTTACTTTGATTATGTGATCTCCCGTATCACTGACTCTCTAGTAAAGATTGTGTTACCTGGTTTGTTTAACATGACATGATTATAACTGTCAGTTGAAGTCCCAATGGAAACAGAAAAGCTAATTGTAATTCTTTTAATCAAATAGTTGGCAGAATTAAATGCTTTTTTTCTATCTAGATGAGTGAGATCAATAGATTGCTATTCTCCTGGCAAAATACTTTGTATTATCGAAAGCAATATAAAAATGAAAAACAAGTGCAAAACTTAATCACTCTATTTGAACAGAGAATTCAGATCCTGTGTGTTGGATTTGATTCTTTTCCCTGTGAAGCTGGCAGAAGTATTTCCATTGCTTTTGGTAAGACCAGGACTGGGTCCACTGTGATAGTGAATGGCATGTCAAGAGAGGAGCAGATAGCAGTTTTGACAGGCAGAGGCCGCCACTTTGAATTACAGAGTTACTCATGCAGTTCAGCTTGAAAACAGGTCAGACACAACATTTACCATTAGAGCCCATGCAATATTTTAATTAAGGGATAATGTAATTTGCATATAATTCTATCCCAGGATAACAGTCTCCTGTTGCTGGATGCAAGCCAAGAAACCAAGACGGTTGCTGAACATAAACACTGAGATGCAAATGTTTCCAAAGAGTAGACAAATATCCTTGGGATATCATTTCATTTCAACTGTTTCTGTTAAAGCAGGTGGTTAAAAAATGAAATAGATCAGTGAACATGGATACATCATAGTGACAATTGTTTACTGCTAACCAGATTATGCCCACAGGAAGGAAATTCCTCCATATTATTTGTCACAGAGAAAGGCTTTTCTTCTTCAAATAGAAGTAATGGGCTCTGACCCTGGACCTCAGGATGTCCTGAAGGCTGCCTTACTTTAACAAAAGCTTTCGCCATTTTCCTGGGGTTACTTGCAGCTCTGATCTACAGCCTCGCAACATAGCTGCATACAGCATCTCCCCAGCTGCTTTAACTATTTAAAATGACACCATATGGGTCTGCTTTATTATTTATGTAAGTCTAATGCTTAAGACTCTCCACCATAAACAAAGACCCCATTGTGTTACAAATACATCCCAGTAAGTTTCCAGTTTGTTCTCTGTGTAATTTAACTGTTTGCTAAATGACTGTAGGTTTCCATATGATTTACAGCTTTTGTATCGCTATGTCTCTACTGCAAGAACTCAATTTTATCCATAGATAAGACTGGTACTCAAGAATCTGGACATTAGTTATGAATTTTACTATCAAATCTTCCTGCTTGAATAATGAATTTTGACAACTGTTATGAAAGCAAATAATAGAGTGCAAGACAAACACCTCTTCAAAGGCCCACAAAGAACTGGAACAAAGAAGCCTGAAGTAGTTTGGCCTGCTGATCAGTTCCTACCAATAAAACGTTTGTTTCAAAGCATACAAATAAGAAGTGGGTATCTAGCTCTTTTAGGCTTTCTTCAAAAATCTCTGAGGGTTCCTATTTTCTGCAAATGTCAGTGACAACAGCCTGGCATTAAACAATCCCTTAAAAGGACTGAAAGTTAAACATTTTAATGTGGCTGTAAGGAAAACATGGGCTGTCTCACAGGGGAAAATTTCCTGGCCAGAAGATTTGCAAGACTGTGGAAAAACCTCCATATGAAAGTGACATAGCTTTATTTTCCCTTAGATGCTTCCAGTTAAACTGAAAAGATCTGTCATAAACATAACTATGTGAAACAAGCTCTGTTTGGAACAGGCGCTTGTAATTGGCTTATGAATTCTGTGGCAGCTTTGTACAGTCTTCAGTGGGCCCACCTTCACATCTTCAACATTGTAGACTTATCAATCACAATTGTAAGGGTAAGAGGTTATTTTTATAAATTAAAAACAGGGGTGTCCTTTTTGTACCCATTCACACTACATAAACTGTTCCTAGTGCCAGAAATTCACGTTTCACATGAGTAAAGTGGAAAGCTGCATTTTGAAATTCTTACTTAAAATAGATGCTTTTTAAAGGATGTCATTCAGTCTGAAAATGCTGAAAGTGTTTTTAATAGCTTTCAAAACACCTTTTTATGGCCTCCTTCTTTAAGTCTTATAAAATGAGAAAGATTCAATATTTGGAAAGGAAAAATAAATAACTGGCAAGAACATTTTTCCCTTCTTATTTGCGATTGCTTTGAAAGATACAAACAAGATGTCTAGAAACCCCACTGGCCTTGAGTTTTCACTTGCACTATGACCTTTTCCATTGTACTGACAGTATACAAGCCCTTTAAAATGGAAATAAGTTAACAGAGTGGCTCAAAAGGTTCTTGATGTAAATGAAAATCAGGTTTACTGAGTTCAAAGAAATCTGAGGAAAATTAACCCTGGAATGAAGAAAGTTAAATGCATTCTCCTGAAATAAATGCTAATTACACAGGGGGAAGAAAGTTCAAATGAGACCCTGAATCTCAATTCACGGAAATGCAAACATGAGCACAGGCAGGTATCACCGCAACACACAGGTTACCCTAAAACAGAGAAGCAGTCCCCAGTCCCCTACCTACATCTATTGATTTTACTGCTACAGATTCTTTTTCTGTTCCATATTTTATATGGTGCTTTTTTCCTTTCACAGAAATGATCAAAATCTTGTTCTGAATCACATCTGAAAGAACTTGGGCTACTATCCTTAGAGTATTCAACTCACTGAGGCATTAAATGCATTCCTGACTGCACTGTTCACAAAATTGTAACCATACCAGATAATCTAGCAGGGCAAACACACTAAATTCAAGATGACACTTCTTTTTTCTTTCCATGAAAAGTCGAAACACAAAGCAAGTGGCAAGTGTTGTTTGTTCTTTAAATGTTCATCAATTCTTGGGAAAAAAATACAGCTCGGGATTAAGGAGAATTTATTACAAAATTTGTCACTAGACCAAATAATGATCAGCAAGTGTCCAAGAAACATCAGTGCAAAACCAGACACAATTTTCAAGAATTTTTTAATGAAATGTTATGGAAGATGGCAAGCAAACTGAATTTGGACTGCCCTTTTCACTTAAGCCGATATGCTTCAAATATCAGAAGGAAGCAACACTAGATAGTAATTAAAACTAAAACATTACCAGTGACTGTGAAAGAAACAAGGAATATTTAAAAATTCAGTAATCTTGACCTAAAGTAAAAGCATCAAGATTTATTACCATGCTTCTTGTTTTTTCTTTTATAAAAGCATAAAAATATAACATCAACCTCTATAAAGCCCCTCAAAACAGACAAAAAGACCTTACTGAACTACACTTAGGCAAATCTTAGCTGTCCAAATAAGTGAATAGAGCATTATCATTGGAAGTTTGATTTCTGCTACATGATTTTGCTGCACACATGTGTGGTTGGGGAAAGGTTTACTTAGAGTGATAGTAAAGACATTCAGAATGGGTTTTTTTCAGGAAATTTTGCCAACCATTTCAAAAAGTAAACCTACTATATATTCCTAGCAATAGCATTCTGTATTTCTTGAAAAGTCTTGGACTCTTCTCCCCACTTATGAAGAGAAATCATAGCAGGCGTCCTTTTGGAGGTATGTGATACGCATTCTTAAACAGGCAAGAGATTTTATTACTGATTTGTTTTTACCATCTCCTTGGTGAAGCTAAGCTATGTTACAAGGTATTCACCATTTGCCATGAGTTAAAACATTCATGCTCTCAAAATGAGCTTTGGTGGTATGAAAATTTAGAAATTTACTAAAATCAGAGCTGAAAAGCAAGGCATGTTTCAATATTACAATCTGCCTATCTTAAAAAGGCACCACCTGTATATCTACTTTTAACAGGGGAAAAGAATTTAAGACTAGTAAACCATTTAAAGAAAAATCTCATAATAATGAGCTGAAAGATCCGTGATCAGACAGATGTTTTAAAAAGTAACACAGTACTAGTAAAAGATACCAGATTGTATGGCACTTTGAGGGACCCTGTCAATGCCTACTGTAAGACCTGGCTAATATTAAGTAATTGATTCTCTCATCAAAGAAAGGAGGGACCCAACAAACTGCGTTAATCAACTGAGCAATCAGCTGTCCACAGTGAACTTGGAAATAAAGTTCTGTGTTATGGAAGGCATTTATTGATGTGATACTTAAATCCACATTTGTGTAAGAACACGCCCTTGTGACTCTACAACTTCACTGTGAACTCTATGATACTTACTGCTTACTGAACTGAAAAGAAAAACCCTCTCAGTAACTCAGGAGTGAGAAGATTCTATTTCACTTCTAGTTTGAATCAATCAGTCTACAAAATGAAGTCATTTGTAAGACTGTAATTGTTCCATCAGTGACAGATGAGAATAGCTATCTGAGCCTTTCTCCTTTGAAGCTCGTTACAGAAGATTTAACATAATGAATGACAGCATACTCATTAAGAAACAGAGGTGTTTGGAAGATTTAATCCAAATGAGGAAAGTTTGCAGCCATTAACATTTTTGTAGAAAATGTTGCAACACAAATCCCCACAGGAACCTTAGATTCAGATTTGTTGTCTCTGCTGGGTTATTAATGAATGTGTGCGGCTGGTGCAAATGAGTCATGCAGAGCTGCAGCACATTTCTGTTTTCTTAAATGTCTCATTACAGTATGTGTCAATATGGCAAGGTTACAACTGCTAGGCACATAGAGACACCAATAGACATTAACATCTGAATTTCAGCAGTAATTTTTAAAGCCCTAAATATTAATTAGTGTTTTCCACACAGAAATGAAATAGAATCTGAACAACATGGTTTATTGCAATTTAAAGTGTTCTATTATGTAAGACACAGTATCTAGAAGACAATTGATCAGATTGAACCAGGATTTTTTTTAAGGTTTCCAGGACAAATAATAAAAAATAAGGCTTTGATTGCCCAGAAAAACATTCAGTTTGCTCATTTCAAAATGTTATCTTTTAAGATGCCTGCATTGTCAGAAAGGATCACATTTTGTTCACGTGCATTATAAAATCATTAAATAACCTATCCAGCGTAAAATAAAACTGAAACGTAGCTCTTTCAAAGAACTGTTTCATCATTAGTCCTGTGAGAAGTGTACTGTAGTGTAGAAACTGCAAGGAATGAAATATGTAAGACCTACCTGTATCAGGAAGGTTAAACCATGGAATTTTTTTCAAATGTCAACAATGTTATGCAAAACAGAGTCATTGACAGTCTCCTGCACTGAGGAACTCTACACAATGCTATACATCATAAACTATTCTTTTTAGTTAGACATATAAGATGATAGATTAGGCTGTGAGTGACTGACTTTACAAATATCAAGAGAAAAAATAATTTTTTTATGACTGCTGGAACAATCTTCCCTCTCTTAACACATGTATTTAATATCTCTTCTTAATCCTCTTTAGAACTGTGAGAATCCCAAGGGATCTCACAGATGACATGCTCTGTTTCCCTTAAATACATACATAGATGTCTTTTAACAATTTTTTTCGTAAAGGATAATAGGATAAAATTAAACATAAGACATAAGTTAGCAGTTTTCACAGAAGCATGACAGAACTGCAAAAGAACCACGAAATTTGAGGAAATCATGAATACTAACATTTCACTTGGTCAGTCTAGCATACAGATTTGAAAACACTGAAAATGTAACCTGAGCACAAGAATTCAAAGTAAAGAATTATTAAAATGTATCAGTTATATCATTCAAAAAGTGTAGCTCCACAAGAAATTGAGGAACAATTTTCCATACATACATTATTTATTAAGTTCAATTTATCGAATTCTGCAAGTAAGACTAATAATTAGCTGAGAATCAATGCATTTTTAATACTATTTCAAGTATAGCTTTTTTTACCACAATAAATCCAAGGAAAAGCAAGATTTTTTTAAGAGAATAAAATGTTTCAAGATGCTATGACTTTAAATTAATTTATGTTGAACACAGTGGGTACCAGAGTCAATTCCCGTTGCCATGACAACAGACACTGAAAATTTAAACATCCAGTGACAGGCTGAATTCCCTGCAAAGAAGCTATTCTGCATTAAAATGATATACTAGTGAAACATTAAACAGATCTACATGCAAACTATTTATTTTAAGCAGACAGCTTGATTATAGCTCATAAAGAATATAACTATTCAGACACCAAGTTTATTATTTCAGTTTAAATTTCTCTAAGATTTAAATAGTGACCTGAAGACCAGTAAGTAAAAAGATCAAGTAGCTAATTAACAAAGACTCTTGAAGGAAGATATATTTTTTTTAAGAGTGCAATTGCTTTAGCTAGCTGTCATATACATTTGATTAAATCGTCTCTGCAATATATATATCATTCCATACACAAAATGAAGCCTATCCATACAGCAGGGTGTGCTTTGCATATTCATTATACACAGAGCATTCAGAAGCCTGATAATGCATAACTGTTTCTCAGAATGTTCTTTAACAAGTTATAAAATTACTGGATTTGAGAATGAACATGCTCTGCTTTCACCCAGTAGAGTTTTTATATTAGCCAGGCTCATGTATTCTAAATGCACAAGAATTTTTTGTACCTGAGCAGAAAGTTTCAAGTCATAGGTATAAACTAAATGGAGAGGAAAGCATTTTAGTATCTACCAGTCAAACTTTCCAATAAAAGGATACAGGAAAGGTAGGCACAAAATGAAACTACTACCACAATTTATACTCTGAAAAATCACCATTTGACAGTATATGGAGCAGAAGAGTCTGCTTTTGAGGTGGTGGGCAGAATCCCTCCCATGATACGACACCTTCCCTTAAGTGGCTGTCCTTTAAAAGCATTACATCAGTGCAGGTCACTCTGACAAAGCTGTGTCTGTTTTTGTAAAAGAACAAATTGGAGATGACTCAAACCTAAGAGGATTTAATTAACTGTTCCTACTTCACAGTGTATTTATTTCATACATTAATACTATGAAAGTGTTACCGTGATTTATGTCTAACTTTTAATTTCCTTCTTAGTTTTCCTCAAAAGATCCTTTTCAGTTCCTGACACTCCCAGTCTTCTGCTGTCTGTGAGACTGGACAGGAACTTCAAACCTTTGATAAATACATCTTAGAGAATTCCAAACATTTATGAAAATAATGATGTAATCCTTCTCAATATCAGCTTGTTAAGACATTCATAAATGGATTCCTGCAATGACCTTAGTCATTGTTTAAGAACATTTGGAGAAACACTAGCACTAGTTGGCCTCCAGTACACCAACAGGCTCTGCAACCTCCTTCCACCCTCCCATCCCTTCTCCTCTGGATTTGCCCACCGGTGCTCGTACCAGCTCTGACGCGGCACAGATGTGCTCCCAAGTTGCTGGGAGCAGAGCTGCGTGAGCAGGAGCTGGGAGAAGCCTCGTGGGGGTCTGTCTCTGACTTCCCAGCTTCGCTTGGGACCTGCCTCATCACCACAAGCGTGTCAGTCCTGCTGGCTGTCCCCAGCTACTGTCACTGCTCCCCACTCTCCCTGTATCCCTGGGCACTGTGGGGCCGTGCCCTGTCCCCCTGCCTGCTTCGCTGCCACCCTCAGCGCCTGACCCCCAGCCCCTGTACAGCAGACCCCTCCTGCTGCTGCCTCATACCCTCCTTACTGAACGGCTGATGTGAGCTTTTACTATGTAAGTTTCTTGGGTTACTTAAAGGAGAAAACACTATTATTTATTTACACGGGATTCTGTAGCAGCAGAAGGAAGAAATGAAGCATGAACAAAAACATTGCACCGTTACTAGATTCAGTTACTCGGCTGAATCATACACATGCCAGCACATGCTTAGCCCAGGTGTCTTCCTAATGCCCACATAGGACGCTGGGTGCTGTACCCAGTAACACCACATCCCTGCAGTGACAAACCTAGAATAATGCACTTCCCAGCAGTAACAGAGACCTGGGCCTCATAGCTTCCTTCACAAGTCAGTAAAACTTTTATTTGGCTTGTGGACTTCTTCCCTGGGCAGTGTGAGCAAGGTCTTTGAGGAAAGGCCATCTTTGTTACCTTGCCATGCTACTGCTGGTGGTCTTTTTTTCAATAATTCATCCCTAGTTATGCAGCAAGGATGAGCTGGAAGCCAACTACCTCTATTGAGGGCGTTCAGCAAACAGAGCTGGAAAAGAGCTTCCCACACAGAGAAACATTATGTGTTTGTGGTGACCTTTTGGGAACGCATTGAAAAGATGAGAAAATGGAAATACTTTACCAGAAAAACAGGGCAGCTCTGGGCAGAAGCAAAGTAAGGCAGCAGATTGCCTGGAGTAGGAAAACATCTGGTGTCCTTCAGTGCTCCTACTAAGGAGAGTTTACAACTGGTAGGGTATCCCTGAGGATATGAGAGGGGAAGCAGAGCATCCCTTCTCAGAAACAGATGCTCTGATTGTACTCTAGAAACTACTTCAGGAACAGCAGTGAAAATAAGCTCCATTTTCCACCATTCTGCTTGCCAGTTCCTCCTCTTTTGACTACTGTCTTCTTTCCATGGCAACTGTAGACAAGCTCTGTCTCCTCTGCCCCATCTCCAGGAAAGAAGTGATGCCTGCTTGCACCATTAAGAAGCCTTCCATAGGCAGAGCCTACAGAAGAGAAGGACCCATCTTCATCACCTCTGACCTTCTGCACAGAGGAAATCAACAACACGGAATGTTCCAACTTGATCTTATGGAACGACTCTCCTTTTTTTCACTAAAATGAAAGATACATGAAAGTATAGACCCCATCAATACATCTGTTTTGACCTGTCAGGGCACTGCATGGACGGGTGGCTCCCTGGGTGCTGAGGGGCCAGGAGCTCCAGAGGCTCCCCTGGCAGCCCGCACCTGTCCCGCCACCCCAGCCAGGAGCAGGGCAGGCGGGGGCAGGAGGGCAGCCCCAGCTCTGGGCATCAGCCACCTCCCTGCGGACAGGCCAAGGCTGGGCCAGGACATGGGCCCATTTATGGGCCTGGCTTGGTGGTGGCCGTGAACTACCAGGGCAGGGCTGTGGGGAGCTGGAGAAGGTCCCTGCAGTGGCATTGCTGGGGCAGGGGCTGACAGCCCAGGTGGGCAGAGATGGATTCTGGGCTGTGAGGGGAGGTGGGCAAGTGAGGGGAGTCACAAGGGTCTGGGTAGGGAGAGTCAGGGCTGTCAGTGCCCTCAGGGCCGTGACAGTAGTGACTAGCATAGCCTGCCATTCCAGAGCAAAAGATACAGTTGCTAAACATCACTGTCGCTTTCTGAAAAACTAGGTTGTTCACCAAATTTTACATCAGTTTTCTACTTATAAAATACAATAAGTTTTTTTCACTAACATTTCAAATTTTCCTAAAGAAAATTTCTGCCATTCAAAAAATTTTAAGGTTATAGTGAACTCAGCAAAAATTATCAGTCCTGCTGCTCCTTTTCTAGACCACTACTCAAAGGTATAACAACTGACAAACATGAAGCCTTGTTTTCATAAGGGTCATGCCTGAAATTTCATTCAGGGTTTACTGTGCCAAAAATATTGTCTCACAATGCTTTTCATTTTTTAATTATACTACAAATATTGCTATATCTCTCTTAATAGTGTAGTGGATTCAATTTTCCCTAGCAAGCTCACACATTCTTATGTCTTAAAAAAAAATTGTTTGCTAAGCCGATAAATTAACATAGATATTCTTCCTTTACTTTCAGATTATGAACAAGACTGCCATTTGCCATGACAGTCACTTATGGCATGAAATATCTCATAATAACATTAGAGGGCACACAAAGAACAGCAGGGATGACTGTTAATTAAGATAAAGAGATGGGTTGTGTAATGTAGTAATAAAAGTTGCATCTCGGAAACTAAACATCTATCAGCCATTGTTGCTGTAAGTTTTCAAGGCTTTTGTAGGAACACTAATTCCAATAAATCCTCTCTTACAGTAAGTACATTAACCTTAAAGACCTCAAGAGATTTTGGGGACCTTTTGCCTAATTTAATCACCAGACATTTGGACTATTTTCTGTTCCAAACCTAGTGCCATTTTCCAGAACTGCTGAGTAAACCAGCAAAGTATACGTTGATAAAATTCTTTTTTTTGCTGTTAGACTTTTAAGATTCTTCAACATAGAACAGCCCAAATCCATGAAGTCAAGTCATGGTAAAATTAGCCTAATTTTAAAATGGATTGTATTTTTCCTTCAGTTTTCGTGGAAGAGTTCCATATTTTCTCCTGTGTAACAAAGAAATGAATCCATCAGATGACTAAGAAACAAAACATCGGCTTTGGTGATTCATTCTACCTCAAGAATGAGCATGTACATAACAAAAGAAAAGAAAAGATTTTCACAGTACAGATTTCTGGAGATCTACTTTATGGCAACAAAAGCATATCACTCAGCTTAGGCCTGTGTCAAAGCACAAGTAATAATAGCATTGCCTATTTTTTATCTTTCCTATGACCGAAAGTAATGTGCATTATTCAGGGATTGCTTACTCTCTACTGAAATGCAGCCACTTCAGAGACATAATGCGTTATTGCAATGTCCCTTGGTACAACAGCAAATTTTCAAAAGCAAAAGTGCTTTCAATGAAATAAAAAGCAAATAGTGAAAAATATTACAATGGAGATAGAAAACATGAAGTTATTATCTTTTTATTATCTTTTTTTATAGTTTTTGATCAGATAGCTTGTTTTACTGAAAATAAAGCGAGAAATTTTTTCAAAATCAAATGTAACCTACAGTTATATAGATTTTGGGGAAAACAACTCAATTTTTATCAAATATCATTATTTTTCTCTATTTTACAGTTTTGCCTGATGCCATCATGCCAATACTGCAGACAGCTATAGAGAGATCTGAGACAGGTGGTCTTCAGAAATTCTCTTATTAAGACATGGAGGACGGCATCAAAAATTTTGTAAAATTTTGTGATCCTTATACTGAAATACCTCACCAACAGAGACTTCCTTTGTAGTCATGTCTTTCTCTATGCAGCATTGCACTTTGACCCATGACCGAGAGCAAATGCCTCGGATAATAATGTTTCTTAATCAGCCAGAAAGCTTGCAATTAACCCAAGAACGATACTCCCTCCCCTGCTTTTCCTAAGGCTGTGTGCAGTGCATCTGATGTACTTCCAATCTCTGCAGCTGGCACACTCACTTTTCTAGTGTATTGTTAAAAACCGCTAGTGGCGTAGACTGCTGTCACAGGATAATTCAAAGTATTTCTGAGCAGTGTTTGTTGGCAGTCAAGTCAAGATGCTGCTGTTTAAGCTGTGGAGACTGATGGTATGACAATGTTCAATTGCATTTTTGGACCATTGAGATGGACCATGCATTTCTTCATACTTGGTGAAATGAGCATTTATTATGGGGAACTATGCAGAATTTAATACTCATACTCTTGATCTAAACCTTTGTAAATAATGTAGAAACTGAATATGTTCTTGTCATTTTTTAAACTTGGTTCATTTTGAACATTTGGGGGCACTCTGATTTTCTTTTTTAATCTGTATTTCTCTTCTTGTATAGATAAATTATGATAGGGTGCTAAACTTGAAATAAATGGTGTGAACAGGTCGCCAGACTGTTAAATTAAAT
Organism: Charadrius vociferus; assembly: GCF_000708025.1. Classification (NCBI taxonomy): domain Eukaryota; kingdom Metazoa; phylum Chordata; class Aves; order Charadriiformes; family Charadriidae; genus Charadrius; species Charadrius vociferus. Next base: position 148,882 of record NW_009649993.1, read on the forward strand.
GAGTAAGTAGTGCCAGCCAACCTCATAAAATTCCTGACTTATCCAATATGCACCTGACAATATATGTGCATCCGCTGTGTTCTTCTACTTAGGCATGCATCCATGTACAACACAGTAGACAGGAAAACAATGCCAAAGTAAGCTAAGACAACATCTATTACTTTGTCACAGAGATGCAGCATTTCATGTATAGGTCTTGAAGTTCTTTGCTGTAGTGACTTAGCGTTATAAATCTAACCAGCATAAGAAGTTTGGAAATTTTGATTAGTTTATGTAAAGGCACTGTTCCAGAGGAAAACATTTGGGCTGACTCATGAGAGAAAGAGGTAGTTGTCTTTTGGTGCAGGGGGCATCACAGGCACATTTAATGTGAAACAAGGCTTCTACCACTTCAGCTAATATGAGATAGCACCATAAAAGGCTTAAAGGTCCTTCTCATAGAATAGGCAGGATCTGTGTTTTAAAGACACAGTCAAGAATTTTGTCTATGAGCTACAAAATACTTCACACAAGTTTTGAATGTGCAACAGTGAGTGAATGAAAGAGCCATTTGTCTTACCTTGGAAACAGAACTGAAACTAGAAGGCTTCCATAATCACTGTCAATTAATTGTGACTGTGTTAAATACCGATTTTATCATCTGGCCTTTTGGGATTTTTACTTGTCAGAATAGGAGGAGACACCAGCTGAAGTTATCCTCAGCATGTCATGAGTAATGGGAATGCAGTGACTTGGAGCTGTCCCGGCTAGAATGCAATTTTTTCATTTCTTCTTCTATGGAAAGAGAAAAAAAAAATGGTGAAGACAATTCTCCTAGCTAAGGAAAAAAAAAATAAAATAGCTAACCTGAAAAGAAGGCCTAAGGTGATTAATTTGAAAACAAACTGCAAACACTGTGGCAGCCTTTAGCAAGCTATATATATTAGCAGTAATGTGAATAGATCTCTAGAAACTTCAGCAACAGCTAGACACAAGAATTTTACTGGTAATTTTAAATCTTTTCAGATACACGTCACAATGACAAAGTTGAGCCTTAAAACAAATATACAAAATGCTAAAAGAAATGTACTGGTAGGGATAGGTGCAGGCATGGAAATCACAAGCACCAATTCCTCTTTTTTCTGTGTCAGACATTCCAGTGATACTCCACAACATATGTCATCCTTGTATTGATGAACCACCTCTCTAGGCTACAAGATAATTCACTTTCCATACTGTATTATCAACAAGCAGATGACGAGGTGTTCAGAGTCAGATCTGAATCAGTTTTTAAGCTGAAGCTTAGTGTCTGGGCTCAGGGCCAGATCATGCTAGGGTTCATATTCAGAGATATAAATCTGATGAGCTCTTCTCACAAGGTATCAACTAAAAATGACATCCATTTGGAATAATGGAAACCTCACAATATCTGCCAGTTCTGCTGCACGTGGGTTGTATTCCTACCCTCAGAACAGCACAGAGGTTAAAGCTCATGGACAGAACCTTGGCCCCAGCTCAGCAAAACACATTAAGTTCGTGCTTAAGTTGATCCCTAATCAAAAAAGCACAAACCAAAGCACATGTTTATACTTAATCATTTGCCTAAGTGCTTTCCTGAATCAGGGCCTGATTCTGGGAAAAAAGGTTCTGGCAAAACCACCTCATTTGCTTTCTATATTCCAGTCAGCCAAAATATTGCCTTGTTTAACAGAGGTTTTGGATTATGAATAAAAAATAATTATCATAACAATTTATGCAAGGAAATTGAGTGCACATATAATGGGTTTATTTTAAGAATACCTAATAACAAAGCAAACCGAAAGGACTGTGTACAGTATAAAACTTGTATTTTAGCTTGTAGTCTAATACTGATGCCATTTCCAAAATGCCCTGATTTATCCCAGACTCCCTTTACAGCATATAGCAGGTATTTACGTTTTCGCTGCAGTTGCTGCTACCATTTGAGAAGAATGGATGACACTCATGCTGCCACATTTGAAGACTCAGATGGGTGAGGGAAAATAATACTCTGTGACTCCAGTCACAATATTTGTGTATTAATGAGTTGCTAATTTAAGATCTGGAACTCATCTTTCAGTTCCAAACTTACTCAAAACAAGGAGTGTTTAGAATTAGTATTTTAGATTAGCTCATTACCTCTTTGTGTCTTTACCCTTCAAGATCTGTCCTTGATTGAATTTTAATTCTATATCTAGTTTAAAGGTTGGTGGTCTTGATTTACTCTTCAAGTAGCATACAGTATACTCGATATGTTTATCCCACAAAACATATGAAGTATTATTGTGTTTTGTAGATCCAGTATCCAGAGGCATAGTTTTGTACCTCACTTTTATGGAAAGTAAAGAAAGAAGAAATAAAGAAAGAAGGGGGCGAGACTAAGTTATATTTTCAACAGAAAAGAAGAGGAATGGTCATAGTTGTACGGCGATTTCCTCAAAGTAATACAAAGAAACACACTCTTGTAGAATAATTGAAAAATAAAAATATTTAAAATATAGTAAAAGCATAGATTAGGGGACTTTCATAGAGAAAAAAATTATGCTAAATATGGGAGAGAAATATGAAGTAAAGAATTGACATGGCAGGGAGCTGTGCTGATTAGGAAGTGGGCAATTTAATTTCTTCAGGAGCATGAAACTCCAGCATGAATTAATTTGCTTCATGCAGTGTCCTGCTGTACTCTCTTCTTTCCTCAATCACTGTTTACTACATAAAGTCACACCTCACCTATCTTCTTTGATTGTTTAATTTAAGCAGGATTTTCTTTTCATGGCATTATTAGTGGAGCTAAGCTTTACTCTGCATGTAATACATAAACACATTACTTCAGGCCACAGGACCACTGAGGCTATTCCAAGTTTGAAGCAATATTGTTCCAATATTTTGCTTTCAGCAAATCATTTCACTGAATTTTAATAAGGTATCCAAGCCATAATCCAATGTTACTTTTGTAACAGCTCCCACCTTCTTCAGTGGATGTCCTGGATTTCTAATGAATAAATTAACTCCCAAAGAAAAGCAGGCAGATGAGCTCACCTCAGTAAGTAAGATTAAACTCCACTGAACTAGGAGGGCTGCTTTCAGGATGTGACTGAAGAAATCCAATAGGACCAGATCATGTTTATTGGACAGAACAATAGAGAGAGCACTTAGAAGGCTTTAGAGAGGCTTTAGAAATATTTGGAGAATACAAACTACTAAGGAAAAGTTATCAGCTTTTAAATGGTAGGCACCCAGATGCTCGAAAGTCTTGAACTGTGTATTCAAAAGCTAATAATGTTCCTGTTTTGGACCACTTAGAGGAAGATTTGTAAGAACAGACCTATAGAATGCCGATATAGAGTGACCTTTCCTACTGAGCCCAAGTAGCCCAAACATGTTTACATGTTTACAGATTCCATTAGTTTATTAGCTAAACTAAATATATAAGCAAATACATAAAACACAATAAATTCTCAACAAATCAAATGAGAAACAACTTATGGCGAGTCATAGAATTTAACTAATTAGTAGGATTATTACACTAATTATTATACTATATTTCATAAACTAAAATTTCCTTAACAAGCTGTTGTAACAACAGCAGTTTACATATCAGGCCACACAGTACCACAAAATTATTTAGTATAATGAACATTAGCATTTTAAATAGTCATATATTTGAGAAAATTATGATTAATTATCTGCTAGGACCGCCTTTGATTCTCTGCAAGGAAGTTTGTCCTGAACTTCAAAATGCTTTCCCAGCAAACAACTGTAGCAATTATGATGGATGCCTTTGCTTAACACATAAAATGAGGTTTATGAATCAAACACCCACTCGGAAGGTATGACATTAGTCCAGAAGTATTCTTGTTCTTTGATCACCTTGTTGCAATCTCAACATAGAAAGGGAATGAAATAATTTGTATGGCAATAATTTTAAGCCACTAAAAGATGTAGAGCGGGCACTCAAAAAGCATTGACAAATGTCTATAAATTATTTCTGTTTGAAAGGGAGTCCTTATGGAAGCAATATATTATGTTTCTAACCGATTCTACAGAGCAGGTGGGCATCTTCTTGCCATCTGCTGTATCTCTAAGTCAAGGGCCCTTGAGGAGGTCTCTAGAGCAACAATAGGCTAATGAACAATTATGGACATTAATCAAGAACTGCATGAGAATAAATGAATTATTTTTCACATTTTTTTGGTGGGAAATCCATTCTCTGGCTTCAGAGTATCAGGCTTTACCTTACAACAGCTTCAGCATTTTTCCGGAAAGCTTCTAGTTGAGTAACATTTTTTTCTGTTTGCTTTGCAAAATTGGTATTTAGCAGTTATGTCTGCATTTCAACAGGTACTTAACGTTCAGGCCAAGGGAAGAGACCAAAGAGCCCATTAGAAGGTACTTCCTCTTTTGTACTAGAATTGACTGAAAAAGGGCAGGAAGGATGAGTTTCAGCCTAACCAGTGCAACTGCCAGAAACCTTTTAACTGTTCCTTCATGTAGTAACCAGATTTTCAAATGCACCCATCTTGGGTAAAACAAAAGCCAAGTTGTATGGTTTTTCAAGACTGGACCTGGTCTGTCGGTCATAAGGGATATGTTCCTTCTGTTCCTTCCTCTGAACCACTGCAGGGTGATTTGCAAAGGAGGGAAGGGACACAAAGAAGGTACTAGTGACTGGCTTATCATCTCCTTATGCTTCACTGCTTCTGCAAAGACTTAGGGTAGGATACTGCTTCAAATAACTGTGTTTCCAGATCACTCTTGCCTCCTAATTTACTCCTGAAGTGCATTTCATTTCCAGAGGACTCAGTGAAATGCACTGAATATGTATCAGGATCGTTATTCTCATATGCCAGATGGGTGGTTTACAGCTGCCTGCAGTAGCTGGCATGGTAATAAACTACCGACATGAATTGCCTTCAATAAAAAATAGGGAATTCAACACAGAAACTTATCAAATTTTCAGTAATACTCTGGAGACAAAATATTTTAGTTCTGACGAGAACTTGTTAAGCTAGAGCATACAGACAGCTAGTATGGCAGCCTTGGAAAGAAAGGATTAGAACAACGAACACTATTTTAATCCCACATGTCCTGGGACAAGCAGTTTAATGACCTTCATTTGCATTGTCTGTGAAATGGGGATAAATAATACTTATCTTACAAAGCCATTGAAGTATATAAAAGTGCCTCTACTGAAAATCCTTTATAAAACATCATACTTTACTAGCATTTGCCTATTAGCATGAAATTGGTTCTCAAGCTGTCTTGGCTTTTGCATGAATTTGGTTTAAAGCCAAAGAAACATATTTTTTTTCTTCTGTTTAAATTGTCTTTGCCTATTTACTTTAAGGCTTGCTCTTCTGGATGAAATTTCAGCCAGGAGCTCCGTGAAAATGCATATGTTTCTTATTTGCTATCTGTGACACAGTTAGCTGTGCAAACTGAATGTTATGTCAGTAGGCACTTTGCCACTCAGTGCAAATGTATGCTACGTATTTGGCTTCTCTTATTTAGTGTGGATTTTGTCTTTCTCCTTATGACACTATTGCGTTAAAGCATAAACCTCATGGACAGAAATATAGAATTTCAAAGAAGTTCAGAGTCAACATTTTAGTTTCTAGTTCTGTGTAAAGTAGCATGTGCTTTTATCTATCACACCACTTGTTACCCTTTTAACAAGCTTCAGGCACATGATATATTAAGGAAATAAGTAAGTTCCCCAGGCTGACCTGACTGTCTTGAGCCAGGCATAGGGACAAAGATATGTCAAATATTGAGCTTATGCAACGTCTGCCTTATTTTAAGTTTAATTTAGATTGTCAAAAGAAAATGCTACCTAGGGCAAGACTCAGAGCAGCCAGAGCTGGAAGAGCACTTATACGAATATACCCTTTATAATAGCTTGGTGTGCCCCTGGTACATATTTGTGATGGAAGCTACGAGAGTATAGAAGAGACCCATTTAGGTATTCTGTCTAGCATTACACTCCAGGGATGTTTGCAATGAATATACTAGGCTTCTGAACCCATCTATTTCACTAAAATTCATTAAATTGAGTCCAGAACTGGTGTTTAAAAGTCTTGCTCAGCCCTTTTTTACATTGTCAATTTTCTGCTCTTTCACTATCACTGTGGGAATTTTTATACATAGACTAGTCATGCTACTGTATTTGTTGAGACAGCAGCTGAGCTTAGAAAAATATTTTGAAATTAGTATTTAAAGACTATCCAAGTAAACAAAACCACTTTAGAGTTATATAGTTGTCCACAAGGACAGAATTGTCCTTATCTAAGTAATATTTAAATTCTTATCAGATTAGGCATTTACTGCAACATATGCAGTTTATGAAGTAGAGCCACTGTGATGCTAAAACAGATATTGATGTCAAAAATATGTATTAAGCGTAATATATATCCATTCAGGTGTATTTAAAATAATGAGCTTACAGATTTAATTAAAATGATAAATTCTAAATACGCAGTCCTGCAAAACACTTAGGCATCGAGTTTGCCTTTAAATTTTGTGTAACAACCAATTTGCTGGATAGAGGCCTAAAAATACCTGCATTGCGTACTCAAGACAGGAAGATTTTATTTTTAATATTTCATTTGTAAAAAAAAAAAAACAAACAAAACCTGAAAACAGTATTTTTTTTCATTTTTTATTTAATTTTTAATAAGTTATTACATTCTAAATGTTATCTTAGCCTTTTTCTTTTGTTGCTTATTAAGGGAAGGAAGCAATGAGGTTAGATGAAGCTGATATTACATGTGGTCTTCCAGTTATCTTGCAAACATATGCCAAAGCATCTTAGGGATGATTCATGCTCACTGCTGCCCTAAGCTTGAGAAGGGATTAGCAGTCATGCTAGCCTGCATAGTGGTTTTATTTACTGACAAGTCTCCATTAGGTATTACATTTAAATGCTCATTTATTTCACTTGCTGGCCAGAGGAAGTATTGAATTGTGGTTACTGTTACCACTATGTCAGAGGACAGACTTCTCATCACAGTTCTCCTTACGCTGCATTCGGTAATGTAGCCAGCCTTTTTTTTTGTCAGGTGTGGCTATAACGTAATATTATTTTGCCAACCACAAAGGACTGTTGCAAAGTATAGCAATTCATAACCGTATTTTAAAAGATACCTCCTTAATCGTAGCATGTAAACTTGAGTCTCTCAGAACACATAAGCATTTGTAATGTTTTGATTGTGCTTTAAAGTCTGGAGGGGGTCGGGTGTGGAGGCAGTGATGGGGTGTATTCACTTGGTATGGAGATGGTTTCTGCTGCCTGTTTAGCTGCCATCACAAGTTTTTTTCCTGGGCAGCTGCATGGCCCATATGTTCTTACACTGGATAACGACCACCAAAATTTGTATCACTCCTGAAAAGAATCCCTACTTATAGGAGGAAAAGACTTTTGTTTCAGTGATATCACAGACTACTCCCTTCTAAGGTTTCATCTTCTGGTAAAAAAAGCATTTCATTCAAACTGACCTACATCGTTACAGCATGAGTGTGTAGTCTCAACACAGCTAAAATTCTTGCATTGCCGTCTGTGATTCAGTGCACAAAGCACTCTCCACTAAGCTTTCCTACACTTAGCCATTTTTTTTTTTGTTTTTGGCAGGTAGAAGAATGGAGAACAGACAACAGGTGAGATAAGTGTCGTATTTCTTCTACTGTGGCAAAGAGAGCTGTCTGTTGCTAGACAACACATTTCAGCTCAAGACAAGAGAAGTAAGCCGCCCAACCACGGCATCAGGACTCCAAAGTGTTCGTTGGAGCTGACTGAGGAGGCTGTAAACCTGCCACTACAAATCACCATGCAGAGGAATTATCAGTTATAAGGGGAAAAAACAGAAAACACCACCTCAACTTTCCTTTATACAGGATTCTATGCCATTCAAAAAAAAAAAGAAAGAAAGAAAAAAAAGATATTTTACCAAGGCTTACACGACACACTTTTGACCGCTATTAGGAGAACAGAGATATAAACATAAATTAACCTGCCTGTATGCCCCATGCTCAGTTCATCCTTCCTTGAGATTGAACACCTAAGCACAAGCATGTGTGCCAGGAAAGTGTACCTATTCATCTTCTTTGAGAATCCCTGTTTGTGTACCCAGCTATCCGGCTACCTGATTATTTACCTTCAGATAAGCTTTTGAAAATATTGCCCTTAATCTTTGTTAAATAATTCCATATTTTGGACAGAGGAAATTACTGTCAAAGTCCTTACGACTATTAATACCGGCATAGGATTTGAACTAAGGTTGGTTGTTTGGTTTTTTGAATCAGATGTTGGCAAAGGAAGGTTGCTGGTCCTTTGCATTTTCTAAGTTCTGACTAATAAAAATAATACCCTCCTGAACTGAAAGTATCAAAAGCAAATCTCTGCCTGAAACTGCTGACCCCTGAAAAATGTGGCAGATAATGGAAATCTTAGCATATCCCCCTAAGCAGAGATCTGCTACTAGGTATCTCTATAATAGCCTTTGTTGGGGGAAATTATCAAACTAATGCCACTGACGTTCTACTCATTTGCGCTTAGTTGTTTTCCTGCTTCATTAGTTCCCAATCCCTCCATCAGCCAAGTGATTTTCTGTTTCGAACATTAGATGTTCATAGTTGTGCTATTGGTTTTTGTAATTGCCAGGAAAGAGAAACATGAGCATAGTACTCTTTTATTTGCAGATTTACCTCAAGAAATCCACTGATTTGTGCTGCATTTGTGCTGTGATTTATCCTTGCAGACGGGTGGTTTTTACAGTAGCTGTGGGTGATATAGTATGTATTTAAATGGGGGGAAAGGGATCCCATGGATAAGGAGACAATTTGTACTCCTGAAGGACATAGTTGGATGCCAGACTTTCATTTGTCTAATCTTCTTACAGAGCCTATTCCCTACAACTCTTCTGTTTGTGCTTCCTTTATGTGACGTGACAGCCATGATGGGTTTGGAGCAGTAAATACATGCTATCAATGCTTAAGGAGTTTTTTTCCTGTTATCATCATATTTATCAGTCTAAAAGGCATGCCGTATATATTCCTCTTCCGAGGCAGATAACACTAGCACAGCAGCACAAATGTCACCCCCTCTGTCTCCAGGGATGATCCTGTAGTACAGATTTGGCATTTTAAAAATTTGCTTCATATGGCTCAACGAGTTCAAGTGCGTTCCATAATGTGAAGCAGTAGCTTTGGTAACAACTGCAGTATACGGGTTACATAGAGCAGCAGTTTTCTCTGGTATTTTTCACACTGAACTGAAAAAAACCACAGCTCTTTTTCTTCACTCCCTGCTACTAAGTAAGCTCATTGTAGGAACTTAGCTAGGCAGGTTTGTTGAGTGCAGACCCTGTGAGAAAGCAGCTTGTCTTCCCCTGGAGAAAAAAAAAAAAAAAGGCAAAAGTAAGAGAAAGGAGCAATTCCATGAATTTGGAAAGCAGTTGCTGTCAAGACTTTCCTAATTTCAAACAAGCAAAATAGTGATTGTTACTCCCTTTTTTTTGTAGAAAATCATCCACCTAGTATTCTGGATTAATATAAATTGCTGACCATTGCATTTACATCTCCCATCATGAAGGTCTGCTTCTGGTATTGCAAATTAGATATGTGCCCCTGGAAGCTGTAGGACAAGTCTTACTGGAGGAGAAAAAATTCCTGCTCAGGGTCAGGCAGCAAGCCTTTATTAGAGCTAGAAATGGAAAGTTAGTTCAGCGCCTTTACCACAAAACACTTCCTTCCTTAAATATGTTGGCTAAGTGCACCACATTACAAATTGCTGCAGTGGTCACCAAGGTAAAAAGCATTTCAGGAATTGTGAAAGTTTTATTTCTACAGAAGTGGAAACATCATCAGATTTCACGCATTCTCGTTAATTCTGCCTTCCAGTGTGGCTTGTTTCTATGGATTCTCCCCAAAGAAGGCACAAATCCCCTCACACTGTTGTCCAAGCAAGCCTGGGGCTGTTTGCATTTGCCAGGGCCTTCTGGTGTAGGGATGTGACTACATACTTGTAAGCCCAGGGCTCTGCCATCTCGTGGGAGCACTGGGCTGCTGTGGCTGGTCTGGGGACCAGCAAAGGCTAGCACAGCCTTGCAGCAACACCTCTTCCACAAAACTGGAGAAACATATAGTCATTCTACATATCCCCACCCTTCTCCTTTATCTCCACCTCAGTGTATAGCAGTATCTTTTTATTCTACTTTGTCTAGTTTAAGTAACAGAAGTTCAATTTTGTATTACATAAATATTGACACTTTTTAATCCCTTTTCCTGAGCAGAAGAAAAACTGTGGAGATAAGCCACCAATGAGGTCTTAACTTCCATCTAATTACTTCCATTTCAACATAGAAGCCTTTATCAGTGGAATGTGTACTGGAAAGCAAGGTTTTGTGCAGGGCAGCCAGAACTCAGCATTTTCTGCACCGACCTGCCAGAGGCTGCCAGGAATAGCAAACAGAGTTGTTTCCAGAGCAGTTGAGCTACTAAGGGTGGTTTCCAATGATTTGGTTTAAAATACTTGCCTCATTCAAATAGGAATGTGACTACAGTGTCTGTCTGCTGCAATACTGTTATTTAATTTTTCATTATTTCTTTGAAATTACTTGGCAGAACACTTGAATTTGCAGTCAGTGTCCTGCTGATACATTTGTCTGCAATACTCATGTCTTTTCCTCCTTTCTCCTCTGCCTCAGCTCTTTAAATTCAATCCTCTGTTTCCTCTGGTACCGTGGTTGACTTTTTCTACACTGCTGAGAGACAGCCAGATGGTGTTTTGGGCTTCTTCCTAGAACACAGATCTCATTGAGCCAGGAGTCAGTGGCTTAGCAGGTCTTTATCCGTGTTACCTCATGACAACCACAGCAAAGCCAGATCAAATATCTTAAACCAGTTAGATGCTTCTGTTCAAGACAGCATTGCAATGTTGTCTCATTCCTTCAGAAAATAATGTAATACTTCTGATACACATGTGTGTGTCTGTGTGTGTATGCGTGTGCATGTGTACCTACCCCCACGCCTTTTTCCATGTGAATGCAATTTTAGCTTTTAATTTATTCTACTGAGGCACAAACTGCTTTATCCAGCTGTTGTGTTACTTGCTCAGATGGAAAATGCAGCTGAGTGAATTGTGTAACTGTACATCTGATTTTTTTGTTTTTCTGAGTATTACTGTATTAACTATAGACTGTAGGTATCAACACCGCCCTTCACCCTTTCTAATTTTCATCCAGTATCTATAAAATAACTATAAAAATCTCAGCAATTAATTCAAAAACTTTTTATTTTTAGTGCTAACTAATTTTTGGTCTAGTTATTTTTACTGCTTTAAAAACTGTTGAACAATTTGGAAGTATGTTCTTTTTTCTTTAGTGTTTTCTACTTGAGGCATAAGGTTTAGAAAAGAGCTAGATTTCATGTTTAAAACAACAGATTTAAAACATTATTGAAATCTACAGACAGAATCTTTATTCATCTGTGCCTCTGTGGATCATTTCTCTAGTCTGTAAGGTGTGGTGACACTCAGGTTACTGTCCAAAGCTAAGTTGTGCCTTAACATAAGAAGTCAGCCTCCTGCTCGTAGAGGCAAGAAAGCCAAAAAAAAAAAAAAAAGAGAAGGAGAAGGAGGTCTGTCTCCACTGATGTAGCTTTTGGCTACTGTAAACTCCTTCTATATATGCGATGCGTTGCAAAAACAAGGAACAAAGGATGAGAATACTCCCCATGTTAGTAATGACATCATAAAACACACTAAATAATTACACACACACACCTCAAATAGAGGTGTTTACCCTTTATTTTTGCTCTTTATACTGTGGAATAACTTGTCTTTAATAAGACATGGCTGTGTAGACAGCCTTTTTTGCAAGATCATGGAGTAAGATACTGCATTCAGTGCCAGTATATTATTCAAATAATTTTCATGTATTCAACAAACATTAGCTGGTGAAGGAAGCTGGATCAACAGGAGTTAATTTTTTGCATTGCACAGCATCTTAAGAACTCCCGTTGCAGAGGAAAGCCTCTGAACATACATGCCTATTTCAATCCATCACCCTGCAGGGAGCTCTTTATGATAGGATAGCAGAAGGAAGAGGAGGGAAAGCAATGCAAGGAAAGGAAGAAAATAAGAAATTAAACAGGCCATAGCAGAATATATTTCTAATTTACCGCATCTCCTTCTTAGGAGGCTTATTTGGCATCCTGAATCATGTAATTAATATACAATTATGCAACAGTTTCAGTAACCTGACCATTCTGCTGCTGTAGTCAAAGTGGTAAGAGAGAGTTGCAGGTCTACAAGAGACTGCCAGCATGTATCTCATGAGCTACCAGGTGATAATATTAAAGACAGCCACGCTGGCATACACTAGCAAGAGCCATGTGGACATGTGGGAATTGTGAACTCATTCTGCTCGTGACCCACACGGCGTATGGCAGAAGGAGTAGCATGACCGTGGAAGGGTGAGGAGAGAGAAAGGGTGCAAGAGAAGCAATCAGGGCTGAAAGCTAACCAAAAAAACCCCAGTTTTGCTAGTTTTGGCCCAGTGTGTCAGTTTATCCACATCTGCCCATGCAAGGTGCCTCCATGCAGAACAAATCTAGGACTGTGATGGAAATATAAAATATGTTCCTCCTTCAGCATCCATCACAAGTGATTTTTGGCAGTAGCTTTTGTGACTAGAGGAAGTGGATGACCTAAAGATCCAGTCAAATATGTCATCTTTCATCAACCCAGAGATACAGCCTTTAGATATTTCCCTGTATTGTCTAAAACACAGAAATTCTGAAGGTGGGTGAAATGCTCCACTTCTGTTAACTGTGGTAGATTCATACCTATTGCTGAGTTCTTAATATTCTTGTATGCTTATGTTGTCTTAAATAAAATCTATTTGCTTCTGGTTTACGCAGAACAGCTTACTAGCTCTCTCAGAATTTCTCCTGGTATTGTCACAGTTTCAGAAAAAAACTGCCTGTGTTGTTTAAATTTTTGGAAAATTATTAATTGGAGCATTGCTTTTTCCCCTGCAGTTCTGACCAGAACAATCTGGAAGTGAATCAAGTACTGGATAGAAACAGACCAACTCATATTTTCATAGCACTCCCGAGTCATTTCCCCTTCAATTTCAGAAAAGCATCAAGGCATCACAACAAAACATTGAGAATGCAATTGTGACAATAAAATTAAAATGAGAACATAATAACAGCGGGTATGAATGCACACATGCAAAATCTGGTCATTTAGAAAGAAGTGTGCTTTCCCTCATGACTCATTCACCTGTGTCTCCAAATGCCTTTAAAATAGATGGGCTGGTTAGATCTCTGCTTTGTACCACACCTCCCGCAAATCTGTTGTGATTGCAGGGAGATGAGGCCTGTGTCCGCACCAGCCCTCTCCGCCCACGGATCCAAACATCTGCTCCTGCCTGATGCAGAGGAGGTCAGCACTAAGATTCTTAATTTCGCATTGTGATTAGTTTTTGAAACTGTTAAAAGCTGATTATCCTGCCTGCCAGAGGCTTCCTCCCCATCATTGCCAGCTCGATCTCCTGTGAATGGGTACCAGGATGACCTCTCAAAAAAAGACCAGCAGTTGGCATGTCAGGTAATGGGCCCACGCTGATGCCATACAGACGGTGGACATCTACTTACACAGAGTAAGTAGGAAATCTGAATAGTCAGGTTTGCTTTTATTTGTCTGCAGTCTATCACGCTCATTGATGTTCAAATACTTGGCAGGTATTACATCACATTCAAATTAGTGTAGTAAATTTTTACGTTAAACATTTCTCCATGATTTTTGACAGTTATTTCCCCTTCTTACTTCCTGTCCTTTCTTTGCATTACTAAAGACAGTACCCATGACTCAACCCAAATGAAATAAATCACTCTTAAGTTAATTCTTATTGTTATGTTTTGCTTTCTTTTCAGTTAAAATAATGACACCTGTTCCTCTACTTTCCAATCCCCTGAAACAAATTCCAAAGCAAGAGAAAAAGTCAGCTGCTGCTTTGCTTATTTCCTTGCTTGCAGCCTCTAAGGCTTACAGATTCGTGCCATCAGGGCAGCATGCTTTGTCTGCGTTAAGTGGATTTAAGTTTTAAGAAGCAATTCGCTAATCTGTACATGATCTAGTTCGTTCTCTGTCATTACTTGTAAACTGATCTCTGGCTTGTACTGTTCTCCTCTGTGTTGCTCTGTAAAGAGGGATGCAAAGTAAGTGTTTAACAATGCTGCCACTGTTACAGTATCTCCTGCTTATAAACTGTCCAGTATCAATTTGAAGTGGCCAGGTGGTTTCTTTAATCCTTTCATTAAATCTTTCCAGGATAACATTTCAAAAGGTAGCAAAGGTCATGTCATTAATATAGAGGTACATGTGCTGTGCACTGTTTGTTTCCACTCCAGCCCGACATAAAAAGTAGGCAGCCTCACATACAAATGGATGCATGCAAAATATCTTGTTCCGCAGAAGAAATTGATTGCTCTTCTCCTGCACATTGATTTTACTGCTGTGTAAGCCTCAGACATTCGTTTTGAAATATTTTGAGAGTACCTGAGCGTTGCAATGGGCAACGCCCCAAAACCTCTTCTTAAAAACTATTGCTTTACTTGTATGTATAAATCAAGGATTATTTTTTTAAAAAAATAAATATCAGATCTAAAGTTTAAATTAAAAAAAGAAAAAAGCTATGACACCACATTATGTACTTGTCACACAGGGTTGTCTAACATGGATGGGAGAGGCTGCACAGCTCCTCTGCTGACACGTAATCAGGTACACGTATTGCACCAGGAGGCAGGGCAGGCAAAACAATAGCATCATTAATAACTTCGATAAATCTAGTCCTGCTTGTTCTTCATGCCCTTTTGATTATACAGGGGATAGAGAGAAGAGATTCAGACTGATGTCTGTGTGTTTAAGAGGAATTTGTGTTGCTGTGCTTGACCTGCAGACGTTTTGATTGTCCTGCAAAGAAAATCACAGTGATTGTAACCAGAGCATTGAAAGAATGAAGGAAAGAAATGTCAGAACTTACCATTTATTTCTAGATAAGAATTGATATGTCTTAAGAGGTAATCATAAAAATCAGAGTGTCTCATTTTGTAATGGCTTTATTAGCTAAATAACAGGAATTTACTCTGAGCTTAAATGACACAAACACTAAGATCTGAAAAAGTTAATATATAGACGGCATGCACAGGAGGACACATACTGAGAGAACAAGAGGATCAAGCTGCTTTAGACATTGCATTACACTGACTCACATGTTTGTGAAAGAGGCTCATTTTTCTTCATTCACTACCTTTAAAATGGAGTGAACTGGATCAAATATTTCTCTTCTCTGTTTAGAAGCTGCTTTTAGAATAAAATAAGCATGTATGAGTTTTCAACAGAAGACCATCTGCTGGAAAGTCTCCGAATCCCTAAGTCTTCTCTATGATTCAACTTCAAAAACTACTTGTGTTTAATTGCACTTGGCATTTAGTATGCTTTTCTAATTATTAAGTCTTTTCTTTATGTTCTTAAAAAGGACATGCTTTCTTTTCTTCTTCATCAGCCATTTTGTGTCTATTGGAAGCTTTGTATCTTACAAGTTTTTGGGATTGCTCTGCCACTAGGAAGGAAAAACTGGAATATTTGTGTTATAATATTTTTTTTCTAAAGCAGAGTGACATTGTCAAGGACATCCTGTTAAATTCCTCACTGGTCACCCACTTTATGTCTTGAAACTGCCATTGTATTAAGTGGTCTTAGTAATATATTATCTTCTCATATTGCAAAAAAACTAATTTAATGTATAAGTTCTACATTTCTGTTTTTCTTGCTATATCTTGGTGTATTATTTCTAATATATGTCAGATTTTCTTTCTGCATATTCTAAAGCTGACATCTAGTATTTTTTTCCGTATCATATAGCATGTTCCCCTCTAAACCGTGTGTCAAAATATGGGAAGTATTTAATTGCATTACAGTTTAGTAGAGTGGGCAATATTTAATACAGTCTTATAACCCACTGTGTGACTTCACTGAAATAACTCTTACTAGCATCTACAGATAAGATTCCTATGCTTCTCAAGTTCGGATGAGGTTTCTACAATGTGTCTTATCTCCTCCAGGTTCTATGCCTGGTTATAACATACTACATAAAACACAGCAACAGTGAGAGTCACATAAGAAAACCAGCTTTCAAGGATTCAGATTGCCTTCATCTGGTCACCAGTCTTCTTCAAATCAGATGTCTATTCTTGTAAAGCAGTCCAAAAGGCATGTGTTTAGGATGAATGTTTAAATGTTGAGAACAGGAGAACAAAAAAACCCCCATTCTTTTTATCTGCTGACAAATGAAGACCCACATCCAACATGATACTCAGTGAATCCTGAACCTGCATGGAGTGTCCTGAAAGTGAATTATGAAGCAACATGATTCAGCTTACATGGAGAAGTTTATGAAAGGGTAAGGGGATGTGGTTGCTTTTGATAGCAGTTGTTTTAGTACATTTTTTAGATGAAGCAAAACTGTTTAAAGTCAACCTGTGGAATAAATTACTAATCTGCTCAGGAAAAAAAGCAAACTAGTAGAAACGAACTGATTATTAGGAAAGAGGCTAGAACAGATGAGCACAGTTTCTTTAATAGCATGCGAAAATTCTTATAAACTGCTGAGACCGAAGTTAGAGGTACATTTCTGCTGCAGAAAACAACCAGCAAAGGAAACACTGTAAGTGCAGTAAGTTAAATAAACAACACTGGTATGATGAAGGTGCTTGTGGATTCATGTTTCAAAGAGGGAAAACTACAGCTCTGTCCTCTGGAGTCATGGCACAGAGTAACCAAGTAATGTAAATTCAAGAGAGCTGGTAGAAAGAATTTCACAAGACAAACTCTGCCTCTGAAAAGTCCTGTAATATCTCTCTCATTTCCACATACAACAGTGCAATGAAGTGGTTCTAGCAAATTTCTGCACACTTACCACCTGAAGGAAAAGCAGATCAGTTTGATGTGCTGTAACTGCCTGCAATTCCCCTCTTCCTTTTTTTATAACTGCTCTTCCTCTCCTTTAACCCACACCAGCACATTCAGAGTGTCAATCACAAATTAATCCCAACTCCAGGCAGTGCTAGAAATGTGAAGCTTAATGGCATCACACACATACAGGGTCTCAGCTCATGTCTCAGCTTTATAATAGGCTGAGTTTTGATACAGTTAATATATTCTATACAGGCATTTCATAAGAAATTACTGTTCCAGTCTCCAGTCTTATCTTAATTTTCTGTCTCCCTCCCCCTCCTAAATTGCAGCAATTCAGGTTGCAAATAAGACCAAATAAGGGATGAACATGGAACACTTGGAGGAAATGGGGCAACGTATTTCATTTATTTCCATGAGGAATTAATGCACATGCTTAATGATGATTATTTAAACATCGACATGACTAGCTGTGGGGGTTTTTCTGGTGATTGACACCTCACTCTGGAGCAAGAAGCAGCTGTTTTGGGAGGGGAATGCCATCATGTTTCGTCCCCTACCCAAAAAGAAGCACTTTGCAACACTGGAGATAGGAATGGAAGTAGCTTGAAGGCAAGGCAAGTTGATACAGTATACAAAGTCTATATATAATACACAAACTGCTATAGATGCACTATATACACCAATTTTGAGCATTTTCTTATTTTTGGCAACTCATTCAGACAGAGATTACTGTGCAGAAGCTGAAAAAGTTCCACACTTTCCCCACTAGTCTTGCCCAAACCTGTTTCTGTTTCTTCTGTAGAAGCACAGTTTGCATTTTGACAGAAACTGATCAGTTTTTTGCTATCTTGGAGAGACGTCTATACCCTTCCTATTCAGGGGTCTTCTTTAAGCTCTTACAAACTATTTTTAGAGGAACTAAACACATGCACAAACAGCACTGAGAGAAAAGCTGTGAGCACTGCAGAAACTTAGAAGCTCTTACTCCTTGTTTCTTAACTTTGAGCTTCTGAAAGAAAAAAAAAAATTTCATTAGTTAGAATCATAGAATTGTTTGGCTCAGACAGGGCCTTAAAGACGATATAATTCCACCCCCCCTGCCATGGGCAGGGACACCTCCCACTAGACCAGGTTGCTCAAAGCCGCAGCCAACCCGGCCTTGAACACTTCCAGGGATGGGGCATCCACAACTTCTCTGGGCAGCCTGTTCCAGTGTCTCACCACCCTCACCGTAAAGAATTTCTTCCTAATATCTAATCTAAATCTGTCCTTTTCCAGTTTAAAAACATTACCCCTCGTCCTATCGCTACATCCCCTGATAAAGAGTCCCTCACCGTCTTTCCTGTAGGTTGCCTTTAAGTCCTGGAAGGCTGCTATAAGGTCTCTCCAGAGCCTCCTCTTCTCCAGGCTGAATAACCCCAACTCTCTCAGCCTGTCCTCATAGGAGAGGTGCTCCAACAGGTCCATGTCCTTCTTATGTTGCGTGCCCCAGAGCTGGATGCAGTACTCCAGGTGGGGTCTCACGGGAGTGGAGTAGAGGGGCAGAATCACCTCCCTAAACCTGCTGGCCACAGTTCCTTTGATGCAGCCCAGGATGCGGTTGGCTTTCTGGGCTGTGAGTGCACATTGCTGGCTCATATCCAGCTCATCCACCAATACTCCCCAGTCCTTCTCCTCAGAGCTGCTCTCAATCCACTATCTGCCCAGCCTGTATTTGTGCATGGGATTGCCCCTGCCCATGTGCAGGACCTTGCACTTGGCCTTATTGAACTTTATGAGGTTCACACAGGCCCACCTCTCCAGCCTGTCCAGGTCCCTATAGATGGCATCCCTCCCCTCTAGCATATCGACCGCACCACACAGCTTGGTGTCATCAGCAAGCTTGCTGAGGGTGCACTCATTTCCACTGTCCATGTCACTAACAAAGATGTTAACAGTGCTGGTCCCAATACTGACCCCTGAGGAACTCCACTCATCACTGGATACCACTTGGACAAACAGTTGACAACAACTCTTTGAGTGCAGCTGTCCAGCCAGTGCCTTATCTACTGAGTGGTCCATCTGTCAAATCCATGTCTCTTCAATTTGGAGACAAGGGTGGTGTGCAGGACAGTGTCAAATGCTTTGCACAAGTCCAAGTAGATGATGTCAATTGCTCTTCCCTTATCCACCAATGCTGTAATGCTGTCATAGAAGGTGACCGGTTTTGTCAGGCACGATTTGCCCTTAGTGAAGCCATGTTGGCTGTCAACGATCACCTCCTTATTTTCCATGTGACTTAGCAGAGTTTCCAGGAGATCCTTGCAGGATCTATTCCACAATCTTGCCGGGCACAGAGGGGAAACTGACCAGCTTATAGTTCCCTGGGTCTTCCTTTTTTC
>NW_009649993.1:168345-173779 GCF_000708025.1 Charadrius vociferus
AACTTCACTGGACTGCCACAACTTCTCAAATATGATGGATAGTGGCTTAATAACTTCATCTGCCAGTTCCCTCAGGACCTGCAGATGCATCTCATCAAGCTCCATGGACTTGTGCACCTTCAGGTTCCTTAGATGGTCTTGAACCTGGTCTTCTCCTACAGTGGGCGGTTCCTTATTGTCCCAGTCCTTGCCTTTGCCTTCTGTAACTTGGGCAGTGGGGCTAGAGCACTTGACGGTGAAGACTGAGGCAACAAAGTCATTGAGTACTTCAACCTCGTCCATGTTCTGGGTGACCAGGGCTCCTGTTTCCTTCTGGAGAGGTCTCACATTTTCCCTAGTCTTCCTTTTATCACCAACATACCTGTAGAAGCTTTTCTTGTTGCCCTTGATGTCCCTGGCAAGATTTAATTCTATCAGGGCTTTAGCTTTCCTATCCCTGGCTGCTTGGACTATTTCTCTGTATTCTTCCCAGGCTACCTGTCCTTGCTTTCACTTTCTGCACACTTCCTTTTTGAGTTTTAGTTTCTCCAAGAGCTTATTGTTCATCTGTGCAGGCCTCCTGGCATTTTTGCCCAACTTCCTCTTTGTTGCAATGCATCACTCCTGAGCGTGGAGGAGGTGATCCTCAAATATTAGCCAGCTTTCTTGGGCCTCTCTTCCCTCCAGGGTTTTATCCCACAGTACTCTGCCAAGCAGATTCCTGAAGAGGCCAAAGTCTGCTCTGAAGTCCAGGGTAGCAAGCTTACTGTGCACCCTCCTCACTGCCCTAAGGATCTCAAACTACACTATCTCATGGTCACTGCAGGCAAGGCTGCCCTTGAGCTTGGCATTCCTCACCAGCCCCTCCTTGTTGGTGAGAACAAGGCCAGCATGGCACCTCTTCTCTTCAGTTACACATGTTGATAAGAAACTTTTATAGCCAACACCTTAGTACGAGTGACGATGTTATTGCAACCTACTTAGAGATTTTCCATTTTCTAACAGAGGATGACTAGCCTTCATACACTGTACAACTAAATGTGGCAACTAATGTTCCAGAAGATGCTGCTGCCACACACACAGTTCCTGACATGAGATTAGTTTACTATTTATTTACTATTTATCAATTTACTATAAAATAATTCTGACCTTGAACAAAGGGGTGCATAGTGTCATCTTGCTGTGTTCTTTTCAGCAAGTGAAACAATCCTAAGAATAAAAATAGGAAAAATATATCTTGCCAGAAAAAAAAACCAACTAGTCTATGCTATAATAAACCCCAATGATCCTTTGAAATGTTCTTGATATGTTTCAAGGTACTTTCTTCAGTTACTGCTCAGAGATGAGGAAAACACTGAACCCTTATCTGGGTCCTAGACAAATCTGTGATTTCTGGAAACGGAACTACAGGAGAGGGGGTGTGTGGAAGAGTGTCTTTCTGATTTGGAAGCAGGGGAAAATGCTGATATTCATTAACAACACATACATAAAGCAGTATTTCCTTAATTAAACAGAAAGAAATGAAGGTAAATTATAAAGCAGGTGTCAGAGAAGATGGAAAGATGAGCTGAAAAACAGATTCAGGAAACTAAACTTCGAATGTTGGGTTTTTTTTTTCATTTAGTTTGAAATGCTGGTAAAACTGCATGGGGAATAATATAGCTGTGATTTTATGCAGGAATATGTTATTTTAGGTCACTCAAGCTGTGAATAAAGCAAGAATCCCTGAGGAGACTTTTCTTTTGTAGACCTGGCCTCCTGCTAAAATATTTTTGTTCAGCTGTGGTGGCATGGGCTTTCTACAGGCCTCTGTACTAGTTCCACTTACTCTCTCAGAAAGTAATTGATTTTAATTATGGATATGGGAATAGACATAGTGCTTACAGCATCTCAGGGAAAGATAGTGAAAGTATATGAAGCCTGAGCAAAACACTGTCCCATAAGTGACCAATTAAGAATATTCTAAGTCACAAAAAGGAGATACCAGTCTTTTCTCTGACCTTGCAGCACTTTAACTTTGATGAAATATCATACACATTGCATCTATAACTAGCATAAATACCCATTTGTATTCTCCTTAAATCTTTTTCATAATGGTAGTAGATGGTATAATTTATTCCTAGCTGTGGAATTTTCCATTGACTTCAATTTTGCAAACAAAGCAAGACTTTCTTGTTATTATTAACAAAATGGAGGCAGTAACTGTGAGGTTAATTTATCAGCTTCATCCACAGCTGTAACTTCAAGGGATGACTGAATCAGTTAGGACAGAACAGGACTGAATAGAAGGCTAGAAAATGAAGGTGCTAGAATTGCCTGCCATGAAATTCTACAAGCAAACAGTACATCACGACAGCAGCAGCAAGCAGGATTGGCTCTGGGTCTAAGATACTGAGATTTAAAAGATACAGGAAATATGGCTGCTACCAGTATAACTAGAAGCTGCATGACCTTAGGAAAGCCATTTGACCTCTCATTTCCTCAGTTTTATGTCTCTTTCTGCACGATGTTTCATTTTGCCTCCTCTGTTTAAAGTAACAGATTCCTGATATTCTTTGAACACTAAACCGTTAGTGCTGTAACATATCATGGACTGCAACTGAAAGAAAAAAAAGGCTAAAATGGGTCATGCAAAAGAAAAATGCTCAGCAGTACATGATTGCATATTGGCTGGGCAGAAGTGCATTACTAGGGAGGACAGTTCCATAAGCTGTTTGACCAAAAGGAATTTTTTTTTCTGCCAATTTATGAAGCCTGCAGGTAGACTTGTATGAAATGATTTAACACAGTAACTCCATTTTGAGACAGTGAAATCCACTGTTGTTATACTTTGTTGGCCAGCTAACTAGTTTTAGAGTTAATGCTCCATTTACACACAGGAATATAATTTATTCTCTGAATGTGTATTTTGCTTGCTGTACACAGCTCCATGCACAATTGCAGGTTGTTAGGAGAAGCCTTCAACCCTGGAATGATTGACACAATCAAATAATTTTTTTTTAAAGTTTTTTCTTTAGATATAATTTATTCATACACACACGTACATACACACACATGCACATACACACACAGAAATATACAGTGAGATGCAGAGCATCAGAAGTCTTCCCATAGAAAATCTCGTCCACCTGATTTTCTGTCACAGGAAATAACCCTTAAATCCTGCAATATCCTCAATATCCCAACATCATCACATCCAGGATCTAAAACATGAAGAAACCAGCTTGCACAAATCCTTTGCACTTAAAAGAATGACATTTAGGATGCTTTCTTCTCTAACGTCATTTATTTTATAACAGGCTGAGATGAGGGGGAAGAGGGAAACAAAGAGATAAAAATATGAATGTGGTCTCCCTAGAGCATTGCTCTCCCCTCCTGGAAGCTGTGCTGCGTGTCAGAATCCCCAGGGTACAAACCGGGTGTGCAGTGCCCAGCAGAGGTCAGAGAGGGGCCTTGTCCCTGTTCCCAGTGACTGGGCAGGCTCACCCTCCTGGCTGCACCTCCCCAGGGTACAGGCAACCATTGGGCATCAGTGATACAGCCTTTTCCTCAGCCTCCCCGTGGGTTGACACAGCTCTGCACTGCAGTCCAGTCACACCAGGGACACTGGGCTACAGCTTTACCCATTTATGTGCAGGGACTGTAGAAAAACAAAACAGCACCCAGTCCACAACCTTAAGAATAAACTCATGACATGAGTGCCAGCTGACACTGTATTCTCCTTTTCATCCCTATCCCGTAAGCACTCCTACCTATTTCCCATTCCTTTTATCAAAACTTCACTTCTTTTCTGTGTTACTATTCTTCGTGCTTTGTGTCCTTTACTTCCCCTCCTTTCTTCCCTTTTGAGCAATCTCTGCTTTGTTCATAACAGCATGTGGTTAAGCCTCATCCCTGGAAGCAATGTACCAGTATGAGTCTCACAGGCAGTTTCCAAAAGGAAGAAACGTGCCTGATTGCTCAGTGGAGAGACACGTGCAATGCTCTTGAGGGCACGCTTTCTCATTTTGGCCACAAGCTCTGGCTTGGTTGCCATCATGGGCTATGCCCCTCTAAGAGAAAGTCTATTTGACTGATGAAGCGGGCAATCAAGCATCAGTCTATACAAAGTAGTTTCAATGACAAGGTTGAATTTAGCTCTCAATCACAGAGACGGAGAGGGTATCAGAGATTTTTATGATGTGCAGTCGCTTTTCCATGCATAAACATGCCAGCAATATAGCAGACAGAGCTACTTAAGAAATGTTTGTTACACAAGATGCTTTTCTAGATTATTACAGTTATGTTCCCACTACAAAAGTCTCTTAAACAAATACGAAATAAAAACAATTAAGTTTTTATATAACTAGAGCCCCATGTAGTAAATGATGTAATATAATTACTGAACTACTGCTTAATCTGTTAAATGAACCAAAATCCTAAATGAGTAAATCTGAAGGGTATTTATATATTCCAAGGCAAATAACCTTGTGATTATATCATTAAAGTCGAGAATACATAGCCCTTTAAATTGGTGTTAACAGAATGTTTGTTAAGTTGCATCACAAATTTCCAAAGCATCAAGGATCAAGTTGCCAATGATACCAAGCTGTTTGGCATGGCAGACACACTGGAGGGGAGGGATGCCATCCAGAGGGACCTGGACAAGCTGGAGAGGTGGGCCCAAGCCAACCTCATGCAGTTCAACAAGGCCAAGTGCAAGGTCCTGCATGTGGGCAGGGGCAATCCCATGCACAAATACAGGCTGGGTGGAGAATGGCTTGAGAGCAGTTCTGAGGAGAAGGACTTGGCTGTGCTGATTGACGAGAAGCTCAGCATGAGCCAGCAATGTGCAATCGCAGCCCAGAAAGCCAACCGCATCCTGGGCTGCATCAAAAGAAGTGTGGCCAGCAGGTTGAGGGAGGTGATTCTGCCCCTCTACTCCACTCTTGTGAGACACCACCTGGAGTACTGCATCCAGCTCTGGAGTCCCCCCTAACATAAGCAGGACATGGACCTGCTGGAGCGTGTCTAGAGGAGAGCCATGAGGATGATCTGAGGGCTGGAGCAGCTCTCCTATGAGGAGAGGCTGAAAGAGTTGGGGCTGTTCAGCCGGGAGAAGAGAAGGCTCCAGGGACACCTTATTGCGGCCTTCCAGTACCTAAAGGGGGCCTACAGGAGAGCTGGGGAAGGACTTTTTACTAGGGCATGTAGTGACAGGATGAGAGGAAATGGCTTTAAACTGGAAGAGGGCAGGTTTACATCAAATATTAGGAAGAAATTTTTCACTATGAGGGTGGTAAGGCACTGGAACAGGTTGCCCAGAGAGGTTGTTGAGGCCCCATCCCTGGAGGTGTTCAAGGCCAGGCTGGATGTGGCCTTGGGCAACCTGGTCTAGTGGGAGGTGTCTCTGCCTATGGCAGGGGGGTTGGAACTCGATGATCTTCAAGGTCCTTTCCAACCTAAACCATTCTAT
>NW_009649993.1:180064-198219 GCF_000708025.1 Charadrius vociferus
CCTTCGTGCCCCACGTTGGGCGCCAAAAAGAACTGTCGTGGTTTGGCCTCAGCCAGCAACAAAGAACCACGCAGCCGCTCGCACAACTCCCACAGTCGTGGAAAAAGAAAATGACAGGGCCAAACTCGTGGGTTAAAAGAGTGCAATTTAACAGAACAGCAAAAGGAAAAGACAAAAACGCGATTACAGTACCGCCGCGAAGTGCACGGACCGGACCCGCACCGCCGCAGCCCACCACCCCCGAGTGGCGACTCCTCTCCTCGCCCCGGCTAGCTCCTCTTATAGCTCGGGCATGGGTCACGTGGTATGGAATACCTGCCCCCCTGCCGGCTCCTGGGGAGATTAACCCCATCCCTGCCGGAACCAGGACACAATTTTAAATGTGTCCTCACGTTCTCTTCTGCCTTACATCAACAGGAAACCCATAGCATGCACATCTGCAAGACAGAACCAGCAACGGTTGTACTGTTCCTGACCTGCTCTGTTCTCCTGAGCTGGTAATTGTGTGCTTTTATAATATGTAAGCTATAAAATACATCACTGGCATAAACAGCTATGGCAAAATGCTGTTGGTCCGAGGCAGTATGCCTAACCACACCCTGAAGCAAGCTACAAGCAGTCAGAGAGGTAGCCACAAGAATATATCTTTCCTGTCAGCTTTCTCTGGAAAACCTGGCACACTTTTTTTAAGTCAGGTAACCCACTTGCCTCAGTTTTAACTGTGGAAGAAGAATCAGGATTCATACAAGCACTGTGCTGGTAGCAGTACGAACATAGGCCATTTTGGGGGGATGCTAAAAGCTCTGAATTTTTCAAATATTTCCAAATATTCTCCAAAATTAGCGATGCATTTTAGCATGAAATGTGATGAAGAGTCAGTTAGGAAGGAAAATATTTTCTAAGGTTGCATTTTCTTTTTCTTAGCGTGTAGGCAGAAGTTAGACCACTACAAAACACTGGTTATGATTCAGTTTATGAAGTTCACAGAGATGTGATGTATTTCGAGTACAGTGAATAGACACCTGTGACATTAAGTTATTTTATAGATCTTCAAACATGCCCCACTGTTTGTCATCGGGTTATGAAGGAAGAACACCAGTCTGTGTTTTGTCCACATGCGTAAGTGTGACTGACTACTATTATTTCCAATAGAACTAAATCACTACTGGTGGCCGCACAATTAGGATGTTTTAATTTCAGCCATATGCCCTTTGCTGAAGGAGAGGCCACATGTTGTAACTGTTGCTCTTACACGTGGATCAGGAGCAGGAACCCACTGTATCAGGAATCAGAGATAAACACATTATCCTTGTCCTCTGGATCACTAGTAGACAAATTCAGATGACCTGCTTTTAGAAATATGGTACTTGATTTTCAGTATCTCCTAGACGAGGTCAAAAATGTGCAAATGGCTGGTTTAGTGTCTCATTTAGTATGTCCTATAAGTGAAAAAAAGGACAGTACATACGTAGTAGTTCATATAATGTTCAGGCTCCGACACTGCAGTTCTATACCAATATAGAATACAGCAGTATACTTCTAGCCCATGAGATGTAAAAAGAAAAAAAAATCAAAATAAATTAAATAAATGGAACATGTTTTAATATTGCCTGTTGGTATACTGTCAACCAAAAATGTTAATGGAATGATAAATAATTTTGTATTACAGTCATAGTAATTTACCAAAAGGGCTTTTTTTCCAAAATCACTTATTTTGAAGGAAGGTGATAACAGCTATTTTGATATTCTGAAAGTTGCCAGACGTAGGTTACAGAAGATAAGTATACACCTTTCAAAAATAAATGTGCAAGATCCCCAATAGATATACACTCTCAAGCACAGCTGCTGTGGGTTGAAAATCACTAAAACGTACAAAGGTTTCTGTACAGATATCCATCCAGTAAGCTCCTGCATAGTACGAGTTACTTCTTGGCTAAAAGAGCTGTTTATTTGTGGGAAACTGGCAGAGCCCCAAAAGCAGAAATATTCACAGTTTTTAAGTCACATGAGAACTAGAAATCGTAGTTTATACTCCTAAGTAGTTTGAATTTTGGTCTTGCCTATTGAATTCTGCTCTGGTCTTGCCTATTCCTGCTCTAGCGGGGGGGTTGGACTAGATGATCTCCAGAGGTCCCTTCCAACCCTGACCATTCTGTGATTCTGTGAATATATTGACTTAATCAAGGCACATTCCTTTTCTTAAATGCTGCAGTGAATCTCACCAGCCAAAGGAACTTTCAGCCATGTACATTTCAATTACTTGGTCTTTTTTTTTTTTTTTGACTCTTTTCTTTTCTAGCAAATTGAGCCTCCCAAATATGTATATATATACATATTGAACAGTAAATCATAGATGATAATTTCTAGCCATGCAAACAGATTTGGAGATGGTGGCCTTTCCTTTTGCAGGGGTCTTTATTGCTAGTGTTGCTTTCATACTTTAGCTAACAGGGCCAAACATCAAGGCCTTTGGAACAAGCTTCAGACAAAGTAGAAGGGAGGTGCAGATTTGCTGTAGCTCATTTCTTTCCCCTGGAAATGTTACTGTCCATTTCTGTCCCCATCAGCAACAGCAGCCTGGCCATTGTGTAAGTTTTTCCTCCCTTCAGGCAGTCAAGCCTCTGACTTCCTACACTTGCATATTAGAAACTGTATTAGTGTTGCAGCCTCTCATTATGACAAAGATGACAAAATCTGTTTCACTCAGTCTTTCCTCTTAGAAATTAAAATAAATAAATAAATAAATAATTTTTTAATGGGCAGATGAAGCTGCCTAAAATTCTATGTTGTCTCCTACATTGTCTCAGAGCAGGACCTCAGTCTGAGGCTGAGGGTAACAGAAAGAACAGGCAGAAAAATGCTTTTGAAAAGAAAACACCTTGGAAAATAGGAAACAGTTACAAAATATCTCTGAAAGGTTCATTTTTCTCTGCTGACAATGATTATGGAAGAACTCCTTTTTTCTCTTGAAAAATCATGTGATTTTCAGACTTTATCACTTTTTATAACATTTTGCTAGGGATTTCATCACATAATTAAACTTTTTAAATAATCCCACCTTTCCATTGCTGTGTGTTTCTACGGCAATCTGCACATTAAGCAACCTGGAACTGCCCCCTGATTTTTGATCCAGAAGCTTAACTTTCTGCACAGCTTCCCATACATTATCCTTGGTTTGATATAAAAAGATCTGCCACTGGGAATGGTGGCACTGGAGACTGGTCTCCAGTCTAGGTGGTAACAGGGCAACCTTGGGATTCACCACAAGGCTCCCCAGCCGGTAATCCAGATGCTGCTTTTCTGCACCATTTCAGGTATGAATATTTATTCAAGGAATAGTTAGTTGTTTCCTTTTTTCCATTCAGTGAAGAGAAGCCAATATAATGAACTGAAAATTATATTTTTATTTGTCTGGGCCTCTGCCAGCTGCTGCTTGTAAGTATTCAAATTTCATATTTCTCTTTCTTTCCTTGTCTATGGCAGGTTAAAACATCCTCTGGTAGATTGTGATGTACATCTGTTAAGATTAGTGGACTTATGCCAGGTTATATCTGGTGAAGATTATTCCAAATCGCTATGGTTCCCTTTATCAGCTGTAAATTTTTGTGAAATTCACAGCATTAAAGCATGATGTTTGAACACTATTTACTTCTGAAACTATACTGGTTATGATCTTCAGAAGGATTTAAATTTAAAAGTATTCATTTCAGGCATAGTGTAATGGAACAGGTGGCTTTCTGGGCTCTCTTTCGCTCCATGATTCTACATGGATAAAGGTTTCATAATCCAGGCATTAAGATTTTACTGAGGAATTACTGTTCCTGCTAATAATTTTGTTGCCTTTATACTACTTTGTGTCAAATAGGCTGTACTGACAGATGTGCCTGTAGGATATATATAACATCATGACTTTCTGCTTCAATACTTCAGCTACAAATACCAAAACTTATGGAAAAAATATGATTTAAAATTCATTTGAAACCTGATGGATTTTCTTTTTGTTGACTGTCTTCATCCCATGACATCAGAGGGATGCTTGAAGAAATATGCCCAGCTGATTTCCAGAGAAGGTAAAAATTATAATTTAGATTCAATATAGCTCAGCAGTAGAACCACACAGATTCACATAGAATTTTATAAGAGGACTCTGGAATTAAATTCTCCACTGCAGGCTATACCTGTGGTGACATAGCAAAAACTGAAAGAGGGTGGGCATATGTATTTTAGACACGCTGTTAACCTTAAAAGTTTGATCCAAAGCCTGTAATACTGAATCCCCTTGTCCCAGTGATGCGCTCTTTCAAGACAGTTTGTTTCAGCTGAGCGCAGTTGACCTTGTGGATAACTCACTAATGGAAGTCTGACCTGGCCTCAGTCACCCTTCAGCTCCTTCCAAGCTTTAGGAAAACCTGGCCATTTATCCTGCACATTCATTAGTCTATTAATGTTATTTAATTAAAAGAGTTTTCAAATAACTTTCATGAAAGGACCTGGCTATGGGACATGAACCAGTATGAGACATTCCACTTCTCTTTAACAAGATAATGCTTTCAGTGTTCGAAGGAACAGCAATGCCATTGAAATGAAATGCATTTCTAACAACTTTTAATTTCATAAAAGCAAATATCAACAAATTTTTTTGCAAAAATAAATAGAAGCTAGCACTGACAGTACAGTCTAGGAGACAAAGACATAGAACTGACTTGATGGTTATCTGCAAAATCATGGCTTTTCACTTGCATTCATAGTGTTGAAAGCAATTCTTTCTTTTCACAAACCCTCTGTTTTAAGAATCTTTACCACAGAAAGCTTGTGGGCAGAAATAAGTCCGGATTCCTAACGTGTCAAGTTCAATGCTTGTGTGTTTTCAGGGAATGAGACCAGGCTTACTTCAAATCTTTGCAATATCTACTTATTTCATCTTAAGGAAAATCTGTTATAATAAAACAGAAAACCCACACACAAGTTCTTCAGGAGTCTCTTCCAGAACTCTAGTGAAAAAATAAATGGGCATCCATTAGGAACCGCTTAGAAGTCTTCAAATATATTTTCAGAGTATTTGACAAAATGTTAAAACATTTCTCAGTTTTTGTAGTGTTTCATCTGTTTGTGGCTTGTTTGGGTTGGTTTGTGTTTTGGGTTGTTTTTTTTTTGAGAAATCAATAAGCCATTTTATCAATAGGAATGCTGCTTCAGAAAATTAGTATTTGCTTTCTTATTCAATGAAGCCTGCACATTGTATACTACAGGCAACACCTCTCTTGTAACACTTCTTTTTTATTTCTTACACAAAGGCCATCCTAATAGCCATACTAATTCACAGCTATGAATAGAATAACCTTCTATACTGCTATTTCCCACTGCCCTCTCCCCTATGGTTAAAATGAAGAGTTTAATGGTAGGTTGCCTGAATTATGCAACCCCACCCCTGCTGTTAACAGAGTTTAATGGAAATGTAGCTACTTCATTTTATGATCTACAGTATAAAGTTCACAAAGAGACTGACTGTGTTCGTGTTTTGTCACTCTGCCATCCCAAACAAGAGGTCCACTGTTAGAAATTGTGGTTTAATAGAACTAATATTTTCTTTCCTTAAACTATGATTGTATCTGTGGTTTGGAGGAAAGTTCAAGTAAGGGAAGGATGGCTGAAAATAACTGATACAAACGCAGTATTTGACAGGTTTAGGACAAGACCTAGTAGTTCAGTGCAGCACTTCACTCAGTGGACTTAAAAACTCAGGATTAGGGTTAGCCTCCAGGGCTAATGTGAGGAAACAGTTAGGTGTCCTAAAAAATCTATAGTGAAATGGTGACCTGAAACATCTACACGCTGAACAGGAAATTCTCTAAATTTAACCTGCAGGAAATACAAGGAAAGGAAGAAAGAGAGGCACACATCCTAAACCTTTCAGTTCTCCAGGGTTTATATGCTGGTGTCAGGGCTGAAGGCCCATCTTTACATGTAAGGATACAGAGATGGGAATCTTCTCAAAAGGATAGTATATCTTTTTCTTTTTTCTTTTTTTTCAATTAATGGACCATGACACAACTTCTTATCAAACATACATGCTGTAGTTCTGTCATCATAGTCAGTGGTAAGACAACTTCCCAAGAGACCTCCTACCTGGAGATTATTACTACAGCAACACTTGAACACAGAGAAGCTTCAGCCTTACCATACTTTGATCAGAAGACAGACACTGATGCTACTTCAGTGTTTCACTGAACCTCTACTTAACTATCACCTCCTGACTGCAAGAAAAATAGTGTAATAAAAAGCCTTTTTCATCCACAGGCACTTTTTCCTCCCCCTCACTTACTTCTGTAAGATCCAAAAGATCTGCTTAAGCACACATAATTCTACTGATCAACTTGCATGTTGCACTAACTTTGCACTCAGGGCTATTGGTCTTGCTCTGCTGTCCTGGTTTGAGGTAGAACAGAACCAATATTCCTTTCAGTAATTTTACTTTTCAGTTATGCCTCTTCTCACTCTCTGAAATTAACGGCATATTCTTCAGACATTGTCTGCTTCTAGCAAATAAGGTCTGATGTTTATAGCGAATACCAAGCAATGGTATGCAGAGAGGCTCTTGCTTATACTTATTGCTGTAACACCCAAGGGCAGCAAACTTTGTTATTTGCCCCATCGGAGGGTCAGAAGAAGAAAAGAGTAAAGGGGTGGCACCTGCGGGGAGGACCGGACAGGACAGGTGACCCAAAACTGACCAACAGGGTATTCCATCCCATCTGCCTCATGCTCAGTGTAAAAGCTGAGGGATGAAAGGGTCAGCCCTCTTTCTTCAATGGCCGGTGTCTGAGGGGGACTCTGTCTGTTCCTGTGCCTTTGATCCTGATCCTGAATCCAGATCCGGAATCCAGTTCTTGTCCGTCACTGAGTCCAGTCTGAGACTTTCCCTGTGCCTGCCAGTGACACAATCATCATCCTGGGAGCTCGATATCATTTTGTACAGATTGTATATATTTCATTATCTTCTTATTTATACTCTTGTATTTTCTTATTATTATTTCTTCTTATTATTAATATTTCATGAAAGTAGTTTAGTTTCTTTTTCAACCTCTCTCTCTCATTCTTTCTCCTCTCCTCTGAAGGGAGATGCCCTCTGTTCTCTAAAGGGAGAGAGGTTAAAGAAAGCATCTGTCATTTGTTTAATGGCCAGCCCAGCCCAAACCACGACATCTGCCTCCTCTACTGTTTTCCTGGGGAATCTGAGCAAGTACTGCTGTACCTTCTACATCCAGAGCAGTCCAGAAACAAGGCAGACCCATCCCTCAGCACACTTTCCAATACCACAGTAGAAACACTATTCAATCGGCAAAAGAGGACTGACTTGGCTGGCTGTGGAGGATGCATCTAGGTTCCTCCTAAAACAGTTCATGACATGGAAGAGATTTAATAAGACTGTGACAAGTATTTCTCACCGACCTTTGAAAAAAAAGACAAAGCTACAAGAACTGCTGTTAGTTGTTCCGACAGCTCAGGCAATTATAGCCTATCATCAGCAGTCTACCTATGTTTGCACAACTGTGGCTTCTGCTTGAACTTTACATCCATAATAACTAGCTCCCATGATGGAAGTCTTTAAATCTCTGCTGCCTTAGGTTGACTGAAGACATGGTTTTGTTCGAATGCAAGCAAATACCATTTTGACACAGAGATAGAGGAATTTATTACAAGCATTTATACAAACATCTGCTCTGAATGCACAGAATATTTACATATTAAAGCACTGCTGAAACATTCCCACATTTGCATTGTTCTTCGCCTTTTTAGGAATTTGCACCAAATACCAAAGGAAATTCAAGTATATCCAGGTCTTCATTGCCATGTGAATATTCTCATACAATACAGCAGATCTTTCATCAACCAGTGAATGAATTGTATCTAATTTATTGATTTATAAACTATAAGGTTGATAGCAAATTTTATGAAAAATAAACATTACTATTTCCAAAAGGACTAGAAAAAACAGAGGGGAAAATATTGAAATCTACAAGACAAGGATAGCTATCTCACAAGGGATAGGTATCTTAATTTCATGTCATTAAAAAACCCCAAACCAATACCAAAACCTCAATCTGATTGTGGTTGAAAAACTATCCTGCATTTTTGACTACGACAGGCATTAAAAGCACCAACTGCATTTTTGTTAATATTTAGTCCAGCATTTCCCCATGGAAACAGGCAATTTATAGTCAGGTTTACGTTTACATTAGAGTTAAAATGGATTGCAGAATGGAGTTAAAACTTTCTGTTTACATTTAGAGGACTCCAGATACATAATGTGCATGGGTACATCTGCCAAAATTTTAGAAATTAAAATGGATGAAAAACAACTTAGTTGGCTCTAGCAATCCTATGTTCAATTATTTCAGGGAAATCATATAACGAGGTAAAAATTTAGTCTTGTATGTTGTTATCCGCTCTGTTGCAGTGTATTGGGTTTGCATGGCAAGGTTTTGGTAGCAGGAGGGGGCTACATAGGTGGCTTCTGTGAGAAGCTGCTAGAAGCCTCCCTCATGTCCAACAGAGCCAATGTCAGCTGGCTCCAAGATGGACCTGCCACTGGCCAAGGCCAAGGCCACCACTGATAGCGGTAGCACCTCTGTGATAACATATTTAAGAAGGAAAAAAAAAGAACTGTGCAACACCAGTGAGAAGGGAGGAGTGAGAATGCGTGAGACCAACAACTCTGCAGACACCAAGGTCAGTGAAGAAGAAGGGGGAGAAAGTTCTCCAGGCACTGGAGCAGAGATTCCCCTGCAGCCTGTGGTCAAGACCATGGTAAGGCAGGCTGTTGCCCTACAGACCATGGAGGTCCACAGTGGAGTCGATATCCAACCTTCAGCCTATGGAGGACCCCACACCGGAGCAGGTGGATGCCTGAAGGAGGCTGTGACCCCATGGAGAGCCCGTCCTGGAGCAGGCTCCTGGAAGGACCTGTGGCCCTGTGGAGAGAGAAGCCTATGCTGGAGCAGGTTTTCTAGCAGGGCTTGTGATCCCATGGGGGACCCACGCTGGAGCAGTCTGTTCCTGAATGAGTGCACCTTGGGGAAAGGACCCATGCTGGAGCAGTTTGCAAAGAACTGTACCCTGTGGGAAGGACTCACGTTGGAGAAGTTCATGGAGGACTGTCTGCTGTGGGAGGGACCCCGTGCTAGAGGTGGGGAAGGGTGTGAGCAGTCATCCCCGTGAGAAGTAAGGAGTGGCAGAGACAATGTGTGATGAACTGACCACAACCCCCTTTCCTTGTCCCCCTACACAGATTGGGGAGGTGACAGAGAAAATCAGAAGTGAAGTTGAGCCGAGTAAGAAGGGAGGAGTGAGGGAAGGTGTTCTAAGATTTAGTTTTTATTTCTCATTACCCTACTCTGATTTGATTGGTAATACATTAAATTAGTTTTCTCCAAGTTGTGTCTGTTTTGCCCATGACAGTAATTGCTGAGTGATGTCCCTGTCCTCATCTCCACCCATGAGCCTTTCGTTATATTTTCTCTCCCCTGTCCAGTTGAGGAGAGGAGCGATAGAGCAGCTTTTGTGGGCACCAGACATCCAGCCAGGGTCAACCCACCACATGCAGGATCAAGAGAAAGGATTTTGTTTCTGGAAACCTGGGTTCACTGGCCACTGAAATAAGCACATTATGCATGAAGGAATCTCAAGTATGCTCATGTACCTTGCTTAGCTTTCTGCATGTGAGCAGGGAAAAAATTGGTTTTGGTGGTGTGCTGTTGGAGTCCCACCCCTGACATATTCCAAATTCACTCAGTGGCTTGCTGTCATTATCAGTAGGTGATCATTATTCACTTGGGAGACAATGACCTCTGCAAAGAAATATCTAATCATTAACCTAAAGGCCATCTGCCAGATCTCAGCGCTTTCTCCTGCTGTTTTCTTAATCTGGTTGGAGGTGCTTTCAGGACAAATCTTCTGGCAAGCAAATATCAATCAAATATAAAGGAAGTGAACTAGAAAATTAGTAAATACATTACAAGAAATGGAAAGATGTGTTCCTGTTTTAAGGATTAAATGCGTTTCTAAAGCTCTATTTAGAGAGGATGGAGTAAATCTGTCGGAAAAAATAGTTAGATATCTTTCTTTAGAGACCACAAGCAATGGATGGGTTCCTTTGTTAGATGTCAAAGTGGATGTCTGACCTGACTGCACTCTTTTCGAGAAAGAGCAATTTGCACATCATTCTCAAACATTTCATGTTGGTAGGATTCTGCCTCCTTCATTCTGGAAAAGGGGGATAGTTTGAGACCTCTGCTTTCTGACATGATTCTTAGTGACTCTTTTGCTCTCTAAGGGACAAATAAATTCTGCATTAAAGAGGAATAAGGAAAATAAGTTAATCAAGTCTTAAAATAATCAAATCAGAACTACGGAATCATAGAATCACAGAATGGTTTGTATTGGAAGGGACCTTCAAAGATCATCTAGTCCAATGCTACCCCTCTTTCCCCCCTTGCCATGGCCAGGGACACCTTCCACTAGACGACGTTGCTCAAAGACACATCCAACTTGACCTTGAACACGTCCAGGGATGGGGCATCCACAACTTCTCTGGGCAACCTGTGCCAGTGTCTCACCAACCTCATCCTAAAAAATTTCTTCTTTATATCCAAACTAAATCGACTCTCTTTCAGTTTAAAACAATTGCCCCTTGTCCTGTCACCAGAGGCGTTGGTAAAAAGGCCTTTTTCTTTCCTTCTTATAAGCCCCCTTAAGGTATTGAAAGGCCTTAACAAAGTCTCCCTGGAGCTGTCTCTTCTCCAGGCTGAACCAGCCCAACTGTCTCAGCCTGTCTGCAGAGGAGAGGTGCTCCAGCCCTCTGATCATCTTCATGGCCCTCCTCTGGATGCGCTCCAACAGGTCCATGTCCTTCTTACATTGTGGGCTCCAGAGCTGGGCACGGTACCCCAGGTGGAGTCTCACAAGAGCAGGGTAGAGAGGCAGAATCAACTCTCTTGGCCTGCTGGCCATCCTTCTTTTGATGCAGCCCAGCAGGTGATTTGCTTTCTGGGCTGCAAGCGCATATTGTCAGCTTATATCCAGTTTTTCATCTACCAGTATACCCAAGTCCTTCTCTTCAGGGCTGCTCTCAATCAATTCATCCCCCAGCCTGTATTGAGATTTGGGATTGCCCTGACCCAGCTGCAGAACCTTGCATTTGTCCTTGTTGAACTTCATGAGGTTCACACAGGCCCACCTCTCAAACCTGTCAAGGTCCCTCTGGAT
Source organism: Charadrius vociferus (assembly GCF_000708025.1). Taxonomy (NCBI): domain Eukaryota; kingdom Metazoa; phylum Chordata; class Aves; order Charadriiformes; family Charadriidae; genus Charadrius; species Charadrius vociferus. The sequence goes on from NW_009649993.1 coordinate 191,330, forward strand.
GGCAGCCCTTCCCTCAACTATGTCAACTGCACCACTCAGCTTGGTGTCATCCGCAAACTTACCAAGCGTCCATTCAATACCACTGTCTACACTGTTGATGTAGATATTAAATGGTATTCGTCCCAGTACAGACCCTTGAGGAACACCACTCACTACTGGTTTCCACTTGGACATTAAGCCGTTGACCTTAACTCTTTGGATGAAGCCATCCAGCCAATTCCTTACACATCTAACAGTCCATCCATCAAATCTGTATCTCTCCAATCTACAGGTAAGAGTGTTGTGGCGGACTGTATCAAGGGCCTTAGAGAAGACCAGGTAGATACATCAGCAGCTTTTCTCTTGTCCCCTGATGCAGTCACTCTATTGTAGAAGACCACTGGATTAGTCTGTCATGATTTGCCCTTGGTGAAGCCATGTTGACTGTCTCTCATCACCTCCCTGTCTTCCATATGCTTCAATATAACTTCCAGGAAGATCTGTTCCTTATCTTACTGGGCACTGAGGTGAGGCTGACTAGCTGATAGTTCCCAGGACCCTCATTTCTACCTTTTTTAAAAATGGGTGTGATATTCCCTTTTTTCCAGTCACTGGGGTCTTCACCTGGCTGCCATGACTTTTAAAATATGATGGATGTTGGTTTAGCAACTATGTCTGCCAACTTCCTCAGGACCCTGTGATGCCTCTCGCTGAGTCCCGTAGACTTGTATATGTTCAGGTTCCTCAGGTGGTCTCAAACCTGATCTTTTCTTCAGATGGGAGGGACTTTGTTCACTCAGTCCCTGCCTTGAGGTTCAGGGACTTGAGAGATGTAGGAAGTATGATTAATAGTGAAAAATGAGTATCTCAGCCTTCTTCCTGCAGCTGTCACTTGTTCTCCTGTCTTCTTTTAGCCGGGGCGGGGGGGTGGTGGAGCAGGCGGTATATTATCTTTAATCTTCCTTTCTGACCAACCTACCTGTAGAAGCCCTTCTTACTGTCTTTCACATTCCTTGTCAAATAGCTTTCCTGATCCCACCAATACACATCCGTGCAGTGTCCCTATATTATTACTCGGATACATGCCCCTGGTTCCACTGCCTGTGCATTGTCTTCGTACACTTTACTTTGACCAGGAGGTCCTCACTCTGGTCTCCTGCCTTCCTTGCCTGATTTCTTACACATCGGAATCAAAAGCTCTCGTGCCAACTCTGTTCTGCTCCTGTATCCCTGAGGGCAATTTCCCAGGGGCTCTTATCCAATAATTCCTTGAATAACTGAAAGCTCACTTTCCTAAAATTCAGGGTCTTATCGACTGATAGTTTAATAAAGGTGCAATACTATGGTGAGTTTGGCAGTTTATCTAATTAGTTCTATATCCACAATGGGATATCTTTATTTTTAGTCTTAGCAAAATGAAGAGTTTACCAGATTCTGTGGAACATGGTAGAAACGGGGAAAAAATGCCTTATCTTCTTTACACTGCTGCTGCAAAGCTCAGTTAGTTAGTATTTAAATACTTGGTAATAAACCTAAAGTACTAAGTAAATATTAAATAGAACCATTTCATTTATTTCACTGTTTCTCTTACCAGTGTTGTAACTTCATTCTTTTTCATTAATTTTGAACATATGATTGATTTTACTGAGTGAAGCAAAGCATGAGCTTGCACCCGTCCCACATCCTACCACTGCTTGTTGTGGCACACATGGTCTTGGTCACGCTATATATTTGTGGCTGAAAAACGTCCCCCAATGTTCATTCTGAGGCTACATCCTTGTCCTGAATATTAAATTTGGTGATATTTTGCATTGCCTGTGTGTAATAATTTGCTTGTAAGAAACCCACCACGAGTCAGCCCACGACAAATCCAGCTATCTGAATTTTCAAAAGGTGTGGATGCATGACTCAACTCACAAAAAAAGTGCTCTAAGACTGGCACAAGACTGGCAAATTTACCTCTAGATAAATCATGGCTAAACGTTGCCACTTTTTCAACTGCTTATTTTTCAGTGTTTGTTTCCCACACTTTAAAACATAAATCTGCTTATTTATACACACCTGCCACAGCATGATTTGGTCCAGCTTCAAGAACTGCATCTCTGTTCACGTGTTCCTGGACGCAGTTACCTTTAAAAACCAAAGTTAGCATAGAATAAACAGCCTCTAAAAGTTAGTTAAACAACTGTTGTTTGTTCAGCAGCTGTTTGCTGGCAGATTTTGTCTTGTTCTAGGCAAACAATCATTTATGTGTATAGTCAATTAGGGATTTATATGCAAAGGACAATTTGGCATCACTACTCTTCTCCCTTTATCTTCTTTCATCTCCTCTGTCTATAACTATCCTTCCTTCAAGGTTTCACAACAAAAAAATGCCTCATCTCCCTCCTTTTCAATGGGCCTGTGGTTAGTTTTCTGAAATCTGGGATTATTTTTGAGTTTTATCTTGAAATCCAAGTAATGGAAATACTTCTTAAATACCTTCAGTGTAGCAGGAGCACAACCCTCCGACAAAGGACTATGGCTAGATTTTCTCAAAACATTTTAAAGTTTACTGTTACTTCTCTTTCTGTAAACAAGCATTCTTGCACTAGGAAAAATTAACATTTTAGAGTGACGTACCTCACTAGAGACCATACCTGCAGCTTAGTCATCAGGTCTCTCAGCAAATACGGCAGAATTTAGTGGTGAGACGAGATTTACCATCAGCCACTGCTTAATGCAATTAAGTACAAACAATGAATGTCAAACCACTGTTTTCCTACATCAAATTTTTGGGAGACAATTTAAAGATGGAGTCTGAGGTCTAGTTCAAATCTGCTTAACATTTTTTGCAAGTCTCCTTTCATTATTACCATACATATCTGACCCTTTTTTTTTTTTCCTCAAAACAAAGAAAAAAATGTGAAGTACATGAGAAAAACCCAACCTTTCAGTGAGACCTATAAAGAGATCCCAGAGGCAAAGGGGCAAGAGTAAGGTTATTTCAAGACACAAAAAAAGCCTCAGGAGAAATGCAGATAATTTTCCAAGGATGGTTATTTGAGTTGGCACATTCAGATTGATGACAATTAACTGAATTACCTGCACCGGGGCACCAGTAATCACTCATAGATATATGCAGCCATGTCAGATTTCTCTTATGCTTTAAGATCCAAAGGCTAGTGTATGTATAGGGTAGCAACAGACGAATAGATGATAATACAACAATACAACAATAACTATTTTCTGTTCTGAAATTATGTCTTATTGGAAACCATTCTCAATGGTATGTAAAATATGGCATCACTGTAGGTAATACAGTGCTATGAATAATTTGTCTTCAAAACATTGATGATTCATTGTTTTATTTTTTAAAGTATTGGCCTAGCAAAGCTAGAGATGAACATCTTGCGTACATGGGAAAGGCATTATATAAGCAGCAGTGCCCCAAAAAGCTCACCTCATCTGCAGTCTGCAGAGACCATTTACTGCATACAGGAGTTAAAGGTTTCGGTAAGGGTGCTAGCTCAGGTAACTGGATTTGTGGCATATTCCCATTTGCCTGGATAAAATTAAGCCTCCAATGTAAAGCTATTTGTTTTGTAGTATTTTTGCATTATATTGAGGTATAAAAAGTGCATTAACTATAGCTGTGTTACACATCTATATAATATATATCCAGCTCACTGGGACTCTTTTTTAAAATTGGAATTTATCTTGGTGAGCATTTGAAAAAAATCTTGGAAATAACGATGAATAAGATTGCAGCCTGAAGGAGATCATGGGCTGATTTCTATCCTCAAAAGAGCTCTTCAAAGACTTTCATCCTTTATGCTGCCAGCATGCTGCTCCATTTGCAAAGTAAAATCTCCACGCAGCTCTCCAGCGTCTGATGCAGTCTGTGCTTTTATACATGCTAGAGAATAAAGGGAAGGGTGGCATTTTGATTTGCCTAAAAAGGAGGGGAAAAGGAAATAAGTATTTGTGGCAAAAAGAGTAAATGGTGGTCAAAGCAAAGAGCACAAACCCTGGAATCAATCAGTCAATCTATCTATCTATCTAAAATACTTCAAGATATATGTTACTGACCTTTATGTTTTAATATTTATTATAGCTCTCTGCCAGTAACAATATTATTGTGTTACGGAAGTATAACCAAGAGGACTGCATGACTCAAAAGCTTTTTGGGGTACATTCAAACAATACTTTTTCATGCATCTATAAATGGCAGGTGACAGTCACCTGCATGGCTAATGAAAATCTTCAAGATACATTTGCCACAATGAAAGAGCTCAAGACATTAAATTAGGTTTATCCCTGCATACTAGGAAGCCCAAGTACATTATCATGAGATTGTAACCACAGACCAAACATATCTTTTGATATAACTTTCATGTAAGAGGTCTAAATTGAGTTGCTTTAGCATGTACCTAATTTCCAAATGCTTAAATTCTTAAATTCCTTGCTGAATTGGGACTTAATGCAGAAGTCTGTAGATTTAAACAAAGAATTTGCAAGCTAAAGAAAAGCCCACACTGCTCTATTTCCCAAAAATGTTATAATGAGTGACCCTTTATGAAAAAAAAAAAACCAACCACTTTTTGATTTTAATCAGGAAGTGATTAAAGTAAAAGTAGGTACCCAGCCATGCAAGATGCAAAATCACTCTTTCAACCCAGTGAAGCCAGTCTTACAGGAGGCTTTACAGGATCTAAAGTGTGTTTTTTTATTTTTCTGTACTTCACACAGGGAGGTTACAGCATAAGTCACAAAATAAAGTTTAAAACCTATTTTACTTTTCTATACTAGGAAATCTCATATTTGAGGACAAGGGCACTATAAGTCTAGTCTTCGATTTCAGAAGAAGAGGAGGCAAAAGTTAAACCACCATATTTTAATGCATTAATTTTTATTGCCTTTGTGAAGCAATACAAAATCACTTGGCACGGAGATCACCACGTGGGTAACAGAAATGAAATTAAAGTTAAAATGCATTCAGACAACACTGGAAGTAATGAAAGCAATACGAGCAAATGGAGGTAAACACAGTAGAATTATTTGGAGAGCCATTAAACATGAAGTCTAAGGTAGACTGCCTTATGTCTAATATAATGAAAAATAAAAGAGCAGGCAGATTCTACTCAAATTAATGCCTTCAATACAAAGGTATTCACAAAAAGCTGAGATTTTAATATCTTTTCTCTAATTTTGAAGAAAAATCTTTTAAAAATCAGAAACGAAACTTTAAGGAATATCCTCTTAGCAGGCCCCAAGTTTGCTCTATGTCCAAATTACTTTTCAAAGAGTTGATAATATAGTTCTTCAATGCTTTTCTCTTTGTATTTTTTTTTTTTCCAAATACTTTGATTCCTTTTATTAACACCCATAAGCCAGATGTTCTGCCCTGGCTTCGTAGGGCCCTAATATTCTCATAAAACAGGACCTTGTAATTCAGGGAACATTCACATGCTAAGGACTATTTAGAGTTCCTTCTCCAAGTTCTTGTCCATACTTTTCTGTGCAAAGATGGCTCTGAGAAGATAAATTAATCTACACCAATTAAGTAATTTGCATAAGAGCAGTTAGCATGGGAAACATTGCTAGAAGAGGCTGTAGCCCCCTGTGAGTGAGAGACTGTGAAGCTGTCACATGCCGCACCATCTCAGCCAGAAGGAAAGCTGGGGGCAGGCCTTTGGGATGCTGCTGCCTAGGCAACAGATGTCATTTCACAAAAGCAGCACTGGATCTCTTTGCTCAGGCTAAGGTCTGACATCCTTAGACCGGGCCTTTGCAATTACAGTGTTCAGTTTCATGAGCCAGATCAATAAAGTAAGGGAAGTCTGGCACAAACTTACATGAGCGCTCGGTATGACAAAGAGCTCTGCGAAGAGATGCTGGTGTGACTCTGCGAATTGGCTGGAGCCAGTAAGTCATCATTTCTCTTCAAAGAGCTTAGTATTTCCTGTCATCGAAGAATTAAAACATCTTTGGGACACATTAATCACTAATTGCTTGCTATGTCCTATAACCTCACAAAGGCAAGTTTTCACTGGCTGAAGAAAAAGTACCAGGCATTTAAAACCAAACCAAAAATCCACCGATGTGCTTTAATTTGGGAACTGTGGAATAGGCTCGCAAAGAATTAATTCATGAAGTCTATGTATCTTGCATTTTATATGAACGAGGGAAGTCCTTCATCGTGATAATACATCTAGCCCTTGTAGAAATACTGAAACAGGCCAAATTTGTTTTCATAAAGAAGTTGGTAGATCTACTTATAAAACAAGGTATTACTTTAACCTGAAGGTGGCAGAATGATGTTCTACCATATATATTTTTAAAGTAGCATTGAGCCAGTCCTACTTAACAAATGAATGCGTCATTACAATGCCTCTGAAATAGAGCACAGATTTGGGTCCCAATTCTTCCACTTGACCTATGCAGATGCACCTCAAAGATGTGCGCAAGCCTGTTCAGGCGGACACGCTGAGCAACGTTCCCACGCAGTGGGTGCATGCTGTAAGATCCAGCTCATTGTAAGACATGCCCAAGCTTCAGCTTGCTAGTATGAATGTTAAGAATCCACCAAAAAAAATCATCTTTGTTCAAGTACACTGGAGTGCAACAAGCTCCCAACAACAAGCATGCCTGCCTCGCACTCCTCCTTACCCGTAACCGACTGTGCTATTCTGGGCACCCACAACCCCACCGACGTTACCTTACTCTGTGGCTCCCCATTACCTTGACTCGGTAACTCCCGGGGGTTCCCCAGCAGCTGCCACAGCTCCATCACCAAAACCCCCTCACCTCTAGACGGGGCAAACTTTCCCATCCCACCAAAACCTTCTGTTTTCTCCGCGTTTTGAGCCGCACGGGCCCACCGGGCTCCATCACTGTTCACCCAGGCCATGGGGGCACACAGCTCCCCC
>NW_009649993.1:199708-202106 GCF_000708025.1 Charadrius vociferus
GGAATCCCGTCCGCTGTGATGGGGGGTGGTGAGGGGAAGATGGCTGAAGGCGGGAGAGGCAGAGCCCCCGGCGGAGTTTGGCGCTGTTCTGTTGAGGGCTGTCGGTTCTTCACCTCTAGATGTCCAGCCGTGGAAAGCAGTCAAGTGTTGACATTTTGTTAGTCCTGACTTCCAGCTGTTTCGAGCTGTGGCGGAATGGTTCCCATTAGTCCCTGCGAGTAGCTTTTTTTTCTTTTCCTTTTTTTTTCCTTTTTTTTTTTTAAGCCTCCACTGCACATTCTGTTAATTCTTTTAAAAGCTCCCATATTAGATCTTAGGCATCAGTTTTGAAAGGTGTGTGTTCTGCGTGTGAGTCTCCCACAGCTTTGATTTACGCCAGTTTTTGAGCATACTGGGTGTGTTCATGTGCGAGCACGGGGCCGTGGGGTGAGAACTGGTGTGTGGATGGGTGGGTGCCAAGTCCTTCGGGAACAGGAGAACCACTGTCAGGTCTCAGAGTGTCTTGTGGACCACCAAACATGGAGGTTCGGTGTTGACGAGTTGGTATGTTTTACCACGGGCTGTTTCCAGGTTGCCTCCTGTAGGCTTGCCAGTGAGTGTTCTTACAAGTCCCAATAAAAAAGAGAAATCACGAGCATTAATTAGAATTTCTATGCTACTTATTGAAGACTAAGTGTTTATTTAGTAGGGAAATAGAAGGCTTCTAATAAGAAGATAGTCATTTTAATATCTCAAGTCTCTTCATGATATGTCACTTGATATGAATAAGGCCTTTTGTTTCCTTTGTGTCTTTACAGGTGTTCCACTGTTAAAAGCATCAGTAATAAATCCAGCTTTCAGAAAATTTCAGTTCAGTCCAAAAGTCTTAACTGAACTTAATTTTTTTAGATGATTTATGTGTTAGACTCAGTTACATTTCTGGTTTGTACTGTAGATCTGAAATCAGGAGTCTGTCTTGTACTGTAGATCTGAAATCAGGAGATAGTTTTTTAAAATAACTTTATGGAAGATTGATGCATGTTTGCCGACTAGTGCTTGCAGAAAAAATGGAAAGCAGGTTGAATTTAGTCCTCACATACTCAGCTAGTTTCTTTGATGTGGTGATCCCATCGCTGGTGCAGGTGAAAATGGGAGATCTAGGAGGTAAGAGCTAAGAAGTAGCCAAAAGCAGAAATAACACAGAGCCCTTTCTTTGACAAATGGAGGCAGAGGTCTGCACAAGCATGTGTGCAGGCAGGCTCAAAATAATTTCAGAGATCCCATCCAAAATACAAACCTACTGTTTCGTTGCTGTATCTGCTTCCTTGTCAAGTGAGGTAACCTCCAGGCTGCGGAGTGTCAAATAGAACAGGGTACAATTGAATCTGCTCTTCTGGAAGTTATTTCCCTGCATGTGGCTGATACCACAAAACGTTCAGTTTGAGAGGAGTTTTCTTCTTGATTCCTTGCATACGAATCCTAAGGGACTGTGGTGTAAAATGTGTACGTACTGAAGACAAACCTATTCTCAGCATATTGCTTCCATTTTACATGTAGTCATGGCTCAAGGGGAGCCAAGAGGTTGGGATTTGTTCTGCAGTCCTAATTTTACAGATTGACAGAAGTATCCATGTTGCATACTCAAGAACAACGGCACGTACAATAAAATGAAGAGTACATTTAAAAGTCATATTTTAACTTGCCAGTTTTCCATTTAACACTTAATTGGATCTGACCATTACTGGTGATATTTGAGATGAATATATCTCCTGGGATGCTTACACACATAATATTATTATCCAAAATTACGGCTATTAGTACAAACAAAGATTTAAAAAATATCACAAATCAAGCCAAACAACATAGAAAAATCATTTCTAGTTTATACCCGAAAACAATTTGTAACAATTAGGATGAAACACTTCATGGAGTAGGTTGTACCATATCTGCCATATTCTGTATAGTAGGTTATACCGTATTAGTCGTCTTGTATCTTGAGAATGATATCTGCTGCTGGCTGCTCTGAGCGAATTGTTGCTGGAATGGTTTACCAGTCTGGTCTAGAATGACAGCTTGTATAGTCAAAGTATTCCGAATAATTTTCAAAAAATCTCTACTTGAGGTATTGTAGTTCAGTCTAATGTTAAAGTGACATAAAGAAACATTGAACATTCTCTAACTAGGCAGCTTAGCTGAAGTTCTGGGTTTTCATGCTGCAGTACTTGGATCACGCAAATAAATATAGGGTGTTTTTGCAAGGCGCAACTAAGTGTTTCCTGACTACATAAAACTGTAGTTTTGAAGGAGATGGAACCATTGAGACATGTAGTATTTGAAGGACGGTGCCTGGTAGCTTTTCTTCCACTCTGCTTGGTATTGCTCTTCCCCCCATTCCCCCCCCTTTCTCTCCCCTCCCCTC
>NW_009649993.1:202162-247909 GCF_000708025.1 Charadrius vociferus
TTTTTTACCCCGCCTCCCTGTTTTTTTATTACCCACCCTCCCTTCTGGAAACATAAGGTGAAATTGAGTAAGATTATGAGATACAACTTGTGACCATGTGAGCCAAGAACAAGTACTGACAAAGAAAAGTGTAAGTATAAAATAAGAAGCAAAAGTCTTGGTTAGTGCTTTTCAAACTTGCTATGCTTCAGGTATACACCTAAAATTCTTGTTATTATTTTTGAGAAACACAAGTTGCATAGACCCTTTTTTTTCATCTCTATGTAAGAATGTAAAAGTAGCCTCTAAAAGTATACGTGCAGATTATATGTGAAGAGATACCAGAAGAAAGAAAGCTTTTCTGATTTAGTTAATAGAAACAAGCTGCCTGACCTCTGTCTAAGGAGGACGCTTAGCAGTCATTATTTGGAAGAGCTCTGTTGCAACAACATTTCATGCTCTGTGAGCACTTACCGTACTTACTCACTCTCCTTCCGCCCATCAATGTATTATATTGTTGTTAATCAAAATACTCAATTAGACGAATCCACCGTTTTATGCAGAGGAAAAAAAATAAGTTTTGTTGAAACTAAAAAACAATAAAGGATAACCTAGGCTGTTCCTGCTGCAGTGATGAACTTTCTACATTTTATGCAACAGATGTCACTTGGCAAATTGACTGTTTTAAGATACTGCGGTTCTGCAACAGCCAAACAGCCTGTGTAACTAGATGAAGTGAGAGTTTAAAGTGCAGCAGCTCACAGTGGATCCCTGGATAGAAGGAAATTTTTTTTATTTTCAAAAGCTAGTTTCAGTAACTTGTGTTTGTTATCTCAGAGATTTCTTTCATCCTTTCATGCTCATGCTTTTTCAGTCCTACATTTATGAAGACCAGGACAGACGTGTATCCATCCCATTGGTCTGGCCAGGATTACTTGCAGTGACAAGGGGAGCAAGGGATGCTGGCTATCAAGTCCTCATCATGTCTTTTGGGTTATTCTTGACTAGTAGGGATGTAGCATGATCTTTGTTGCATTTATGTTCCCTTTTGACAAAGAATACTGAGGGTAATATTGAGTCTTACTACATATGTGCAGTTACAGGTATGTGGTACAGTCTCATGCTCCACCAGTGCCTGCCACTTCCTTTCGGTTATCAATAGTCTTCCTTGGATTTTAGGACTCCACTTGATCTCTTTATTTGCAGAAGGTATTCCATTCTGCTTACTCCTGCTCTGCTATTTTAATCCATGCTGTTGTCCTTGTCTGCTAATACAATATTTACAATATAAATCTCTAGAAAAGAAGGGTATCTCAAAAGTTCATAGTCTGTTTTAAAATCACCTATCTCTGTGTGTGTTTAAGGTTAATCAAGGCTTAAATAACTTTAAAAAATTTGCTTCTGACACTCCCGTTGGATGTTGCAAGCGGCCTACTTGAATTCAGTCTTCTGTGTTAGTGTATGCCTCAGTTCTTTCGTACTTAGTAACAAAAAGCGATTATTAGTCTTTCATACTTGGGAACAAAAAGGGATTACGAAGAAATGTTTACAGTGAACTTAAGATTTGTGAAACCTTTCTTTTTTTCTTTTTTTTTTTTTTTTTTAAAAAAAAACACACACAGGAGTAGATTAACCCTAGAGGACCAATATAAAACTATAGAAGATTTGTTTCTCTTTCATCCCCTCCACCCAAGTACACAAATAAGGTTTTTATTAGCTGTACATTTGCTTTCTGTTGCAGGCCTGGAAATAATGTCCTTCAATCCCTATGATAAAACAATTATTTATCTGAAAAATTATTATCTACAGCATACCCTTTCTGGCTTGTTTCAAAAATGTCTGTGTAATTTCCAGCCTAAATTATTCACAGCCTTCATATGCTCATTTGTTCTTGTTTAGTGTAATTCAGTAGCTTAATTCTTAGTTCTTTCCCTGTGATTGGTATATACTTTGGTTTATTTATAGAGATCATGTTTACTTTTAGACTTTATGTTGCTAGGCTGAACAATCTAGGCTGTCTTTGTCTCATTATATGCCGGGAAAATTAAGAGCTTGTTGTGTACAGCTTGGAGAAGAGAAGGATGAGGCATGCCCTCATCACAGTCTACAGCTTCCTTGGGGAGTGGGAGGGCAGTGGGTGGAGGGGTGCCGATCTCCTCTCTGTGGTGAACCGGGGATAGGACATGAGGAAATGGAATGAAGTTGCATCAGTAGAAGTTCAAGTTGGACATTAGGAAAAGGTTCTTCACTGAAAGGGTTGTTGGTCACTGGAACAGGCTCCACAGGGAAGTGGTCACGGCACCAAGTAGCATCTGGGCAACATTCTTAGTCATATGATTTGGTTTTAGGTAGTCATACAATGAGCAGGCAGTTGGACTCAATGGTCCTTATGGGTTCCTTCCAACTTGAGATATTCTATGATTCCAGTAGCCCTTTTTCCTACTGCCTACAGTTTGAAAACATCTTTCTTGTACATGGTGAATGGGACTGTACTTGATGTTGCATGTGAAGACAGTGACAATAGTGTAAACAGATTGATAACAGAGAGAAGTTGAAATTACTGAATACCCCTTAAAATTGCTTTTTATAGTTGCTGTTTGTTATTTTGAGTACATCATAGTAGCTGTGATCATGTAATCACCTGATATATCTGTTCTTTCCAGCTGATAAACTGGTAGCTAAGAGCAAACAGTCCTGAATTGTTTGACACAAAAGCAGAAATAAAAAAATAAAAAAAAAAGATAATTTAGCTGTTTTGATTCTCAAAATTACCCATTTCTTTTTTTTTAAGGCGCTCTGATCTTCTGTGAATGAGTAGTACCGCTTCAACCCTTCTTCAGCAAAATCTATAGGTTGTCTCCTATATTTTGTGCTGGTTTCCTTTATGCAAATATTAAGGCTATATTTTTGAAACGCCCTTAGTTAATGAAACTATCACTTCACTCTTGTGTCAATGCTAGTTGCAGATGTCTTTGTTTAGCCACTCATACTGATATTTTTATTTTTACATCTTCTAATCCAGTTTCTTTGCATTTAATAGTTTTCCATGTTGTAGTATAGATGAAAATATACTGAATTTCCCCTTTGCCCCAGACCAGCTCTACTGCATTTTCTTTTGTCTGGGGGAAGGATCTTCTATTTCATGAAAGAAAGATGGTATAATCTGTCAAGATAATGTAAGTAAATTCATATTTCATTTCTTCTGCCACTCCATTTTTCATCTCCCTCTGTCTCTAATTATTCTTTACTTCAGAATCTGTTCCATTTCCCCTTCTCTTCGATTTTGTTTTATTAGAAGCACCTTCAGTGAAACTAAAATGAATTCATGTGAAGGTACCTAGATGTTAAGTAGATGTAGCTCCAGGGTACGTTTCTAAACTACAGTATGATGGTCAGCCTTCTACACTTAAAAAGGCTGTCTGGTTTACTTACTGTCTACAGTAAGTTTCTGAGGTCTGTAGCTTATAATGTTGACAAATTATTAAGTATTGCTGGTGAAGTCTTCCATGTCAGGGTTGAGGTCTTGCTTTGCTGTGAAGAGAAAAGAGGACCCAAAAGGTGAGATTAAAAGAGAACTTGAGGAGAAGTAGGTGAACTGGGCAGAAGAGGAGGAGTAGAGATGGAGGTAAGTCCACTGAAGCAAGCCAGAGCGCAGAGAAATGTGGCATCTGTAGATACTGCTGGGACCATGACTCAATGGGGATGTTTAGCCAGGAGAGTGAGAAATACGGTGAAGTCTGGGGGTGGGCTGACAAAGGTGTGGATCAGGTGAGGAACTGGAAAACTGTAATAGGAGAAAACAATTGACCAAAAAATGAACTGAAAGACGGGAAGATTGAAGAGAGGAGGAGACAGGAAAGACAGACTGGAATGGGTCATACCTCTAGCCTGTGGTGCAGCAAATGTGTTGCTTCTCACGTCTTTGTTAACAGGTACTTAAAAGATTACATCAGTAATTATTTAGTATAGTTGGATGCTTTGTTCTGTGAGGTTCATTAACATGCACTCCTAATCCAGCCTCAGTGATACACAATTATACTTACCTTCTTCATCCACATCTTTCCAGGAAGCCACAGCCTTTTCTTTTAGAAGCAGATACCTGTCTGTCACCTATGATTCCCCCCTGAACCCCTTCCCAGTTGAGTCAACTCTGTGAAACTACATCTTTACATCTGTTCAGGTACTGAAGTTGGTTGTAGTCCAGTGTTTTATCTATGACGATGGTGCGTATTCCTTTGGGACTGTTTTTGTTCTGGAGTGCCAGCGATTATTTTGCTTTACTAGTCAGCTTCCTTTAATGCTTTTTTTTTTTCTCACCTTGAACCTCATTCATGGGCCCTAAAGCTGGATATTTACAGGAGTGAAGAAAAGGAACTTGAAAACTCATCAAATCAGCTTGGCATGCTTACAGCAGTCCATTTAAAGAGGAGACAAAAAAGTTATGAAAGCTGGCATTTGTTTTAAATCAGCAGCGCTCTCTTGCAGACTTCTATGCTATATTCTTTAGTTTTCGATGGATTATTTATATTCATATTGGTTAAATTCGGTTGGTTTTAATTCCTTTCTCAAGCATGCAGTAACATGAACCCCAGTTAGGGAGCTGGATTGAGTGGTACTAAGAATCCCAATCTCATTATGGAAGAGATTAAGGATTTCTGGTGGATTTTAAAGTATCTTTTTATCCTGACTTAAAATAGCTTTTGCTTTCTGCTTGTTTACTGATGTTTGTATTGAAACAGTGTTAATGTATTTTGATCCCAAAATTATTAATTTTAAAGTACGTTAATTTAGAGTAGTCCTTTCAGAAGAACTTTGTGTTACCTAATTTTAGAGAGCCCAGCTATTCCTATAAAAGCTATTCCTCTATAACATAGCTTTTATTACATGTGACAGTTATGAGAATGGTAATTAAACAGTGATTTCTAGTTTTGTTTCTTTTTGACAGCAAAAATGTGCTTTCTAATCTTTTTTTTTTTTTTCTTTGGCTGTCTCACCCAGCTTTCTCCCTGTGAGATTAATACAGAATCACAGGATGGTTGAGGTAGGAAGGTGCCTTGGGAGATCATGTAGTATAACCCCACCCCCCTAGTTAAGCAGGGTCAGCTAGATCAGGTTGTCCAGAACTGTATTCAGTCAGGTTTTGAGTACCTCCATGGATGGAGATTCCACAGCTTCTCTGGGCAGCCTTTTCCCATGTTTGACCACCCTCATAATAAGCAAGTGTTTTCTTTTGTTCAGGCAGAATTTCTTGTGATTCAGTTTATGCCTGTTGCCTCTGAGCCTGTTGCCTCAGCTGTGGGCACAGCTGAGAAAAGTTTGACACTCTCTTCTTTGCTTCCACCCCACACCAGTCAATCTGATATTTATATGTATTGGTAAGTTTCCACCCCCTCCCCAGCAAGCCTCCTCCTCTCCAGGCTATAGACAGTCCCACGTCTCCTCATAATGGCAGGTGCTGTAGTCCCTCAATCATCTTTGCAGCTCTTTTCTGGACTTGCACCAGTCTGTCAATGTCTGTCTCGTAGGGTTGTCTAGAACCGGACACAGCACTCCTGGTGTGGCCTCACCAGTACTGACTGGAAGCAGAGGGATCACCTGCTGGTGATGCTGTTCCTCAGGCAGCCCAGGGTGCCCCTGGCTGTCTTTGCCATGAGTGCATGTTGCTGGCTCCTGTTCACCTTGTCCACTGGGGCCTTTACTGCAAAACTGCTTTCCAGCTGGTCAGCCACCAGCCTGTACTAGTGCATGGAGTTGTCCCTTCCCAGATACAGAACTTTGCATTGCCCTTGGTTGAACTTCATGAGGTCCGTGTCAGCCCTTTTCCCCAGCCTGTCGAGGTCCCTCTGTATGGCCGCATGACCCTCTGGTGTATTGGCCACTCCTCCCAGTTTGGTGTCATCTGCAAACTTGCTGATTCTGGACCCTGCCCCCCACCCAGATCATTGATGAAGATGTTGATAGGGTCTGGAGCCAGTATTCACTCCTGGGATACACTGGTAGTGACTGGCCTCCAGGTGGACTTCATGCCACTGATGGCCACAGTGCTTTGAGCCTGGCACTTCGGCCAGTCCACCGAACTGTTTGTTTTTCTAGACCATATTTCACCAATTTCTCTGTGAGGATGTTACGACAGACTGTGTAAAATACATGTACTTGGTTGACTAAGTCTGTTTAGTTAAAATAACACTTCCCCAAACCAGTGTGTTAAATGGCTATTCTGAAGATTCACAGAGGAGAAGGCATGTCTGGGGGTTCTGAATCCACCTGCTGCTGCACGGTAAGGGTCCAGCTCTAGCAATGGCTTGAGGTTGTTTTTGCTGACAGAAGCTTTGCAGGCGTGAAAATGTTTCTTTAGGATGTGATCTCAAAATCTAAGGTGGGCTTAAATTGTTAGTTAATAAGACAAAGTGATTTATGTGAAAATACCTTCTAATACCCATAAAAAATTGCCCATATAATTTACTTGGGAAGGACAATCACCTTTCATATTTTCCATAAGTCACAAGCTGTGATGGTAGTGGCAGTGAGTTATTACGGTCTTTCTTGGAAGTGTTCAGTGCCAGACTGGTTGGGGCTTTGAGCAACCTGGTCTAGTGGGAGGTGTCTCTGCCCATGGCAGGGGGGTTGGAACTAGATGATCTTCAAGGTCCCTTCCAACCTAAACCATTCTATGATTCTTTTGTGGAACGGACCTTAATAAGTCTGTCATGCCAAAGATGTTTTAACATTATAGTTTGTATGAAAGAAAGAGTAACTCTTACTCGTGAGAATAATCTGTATTTCTCTCTGTAAGAGTTCAGTAGTACATAGTGGTTATAAAACAATCTCTGCAAGGGTCATCAAGGCATGGGGGTCTTTCCACGCACACACCCATTTCCAGGACTCCCTTTTCTGGCATCCTCAGATGTTGACCAGCGCAGACATCTCATAAAAATTGGCCTTTTAGTTCCCACTGGAGTGTCCGTTGGCCCCAGAAACATGCCAGGCATCGCTGGGCATCGCTGTAAACCCGCAGGTTGCCGACAGGTGTCACTGCAGACCAGTGCGATGCTGAGGCTTCTGGGGAGGACATCCTTATCTGCTTTCTGCAAAACACATGGAAAGCACAACTTTTTATGAAATGTATGACATTAAGGAGTATTGGCTTAGTGTTCTGAAATTGAGAACATAGTCCCCGGCACGTGGGCCAGTATCTTGGCAGCGATCACTGTAAACAAGATTGTCCATCCAGTGCCAAGAGACAGCCCTCTTTGGTTGCAGATGGGGACCTGGTGCGCCGTGCTGCAGGGTGGTGGCCTAACAATGGTTTGTTGGGGTGTAATCTTGGACTCCTGCCCTGCTATTCAGATTTACTAGTGCTCATGCCAACACTGTTGGCCAATTCCACCAGAGTGTGGGTGGGTGGAGGAATTCACCGTTGGTTTTTTGGTCAGGCATTAGTATGCTCTGCGAAACTGGCTCTGCAATGGTGATGGGATATAGGATAAAGCCATGCTACCCGCTTTTCACCAGCCCACTGCTAGACCATTCACCCTGGAAATTATAACCATTATCTGATTTAATACAAGTGGGAATACCTAACCATTGTTTTAAAAAGCGAAGGCCTTTTATAGTGGCCTTCTGGTCAGCATGGAAAGTAGGCATTACGGCCAGGTGGTTGTACATGTACCTGCCATCACCAATATTTGTTGCAAACCCTGGCCTTTTGGAAGTGGCTCGATGTAATGTATGTCAGGTGTGGCCTGGGGCCACCCACTGCTCTATCTTTGCACAGGGCTGTTGTGGCGGTTTTCTTGCTTCTATTAATTTGCAGATCTGGTGTTTCTGAAAGGCGTTTCAAATGGCCTCTCAGGAACAAGGAGTGCCTCTATTTTGTCCCCATTTGTAAGCAGCAGCTGTCCCTGAATGACTTGACTTCTTAGGACCCCACTCAGCTAACACTTCCTCATTGAAGAACATTGTAGAAATACATACTTTAGCTAACTGATCATCAGCAGTATTTTATTCCTACTCTGGCTCACCATGATCTTTCAGGTAGGTACCTACATGTCTTACCCAGAGGTCAGTGGTTTTGCTCTTGCTCTCTAGCATTTACCAAATCCTGCCACCAAAGAGGTTTACCGTGTATCGTCCAGTCATCTGCTTGTCATTTACTAGCCTACAACATAAGACCTTTATACACCGCCCAAGAGTCAGTGTAAAGATGTCTGAAGCTGGTGGTTCCAGCACCATAGCTGCAGCCATCAGTTCGACATATTGGCTACTCCCCCCATCTGTTGATAGGTTAGGAAGGTTTGCCCAGCTGTTTCAAAGGCTGCTGCTTTTCGTTGCAGTTTTTCTTTTACATTATCTTGCTGACCCATCAGTGAACCATGCATTCTGTTCTTGGGGTAATTGCTCATATGGTGGGACCTGCTGTGCCCGAGGTGGAAGTAGACCTGGTGGTGGAGGCACACTGTCATTACCCAGGCCAATTTCTGCTGTTTTCTCCTGTAAGGCACTTTGTTTGGGCTGGGAGATGTAAGCATAGAAATGCACCATTTCCATTTCACAGTGCTAGTGTGTTGCGCCCTCCCGATTTACTGATTGGACTCACTGGACAGTACCCACTGCAAAATTGGGAGCCCTGCTGCCAGTAACCTTGGCCTCTTGGGTGATACTTTCTGTTTCATCTTGGGCTGAATAAGCAGCCCAAAGCTGTTGTACTTTTGCTCTCATGGAGCCAACCTCTGAGACCAAAAGCCCAACAGTATGTGCCACTTGTCTCCTTGCTGCCAGAGGCTCCAATAAACCACATTCTCATCTGATACTAGGGCTTATTGGCTAGTTTTTAGCCTAAAACTACGGCAAAAGGGAAACTGCTTTATTTTCTTGTTCAAAGGCAGCTCTTTTAAGTTTTCTTCTGGAAAGAACGGACTGCTTTTTTCTTACTATATTATATAATGATCTTAATATCTGGGCCCAATATGGTATAAATTGCCTCTGAAACCCAGAAAGACCAATTATCTGCTGTGTTTCTACTTTGCTCTGCCTTTCTGCCATATAAAGTATGGTTTCTTTAGTTGATTTGGGCATTGTTCTGCAAAGTCCCTGCCAAATTATCCTTCCAAATTTTACTTCTGTGGCAGCTCTCTGAATTTTCTAGGGGTTAATTTCCCAACCATGATTTTGCATTGTCCCAGAAACATTACCCAATGTTTCCCATACTTCTTGTTCAATGGGACCAGTGGTCCCCCCAGCGATGCAGATTACACCATCCGCATAGCTGAGCGATTTATGGCGTGTGAAAGTATTGAAATCTTCCAGACACTGGGCTACCAGCCCATAGCAAATGGTGGGGCTGTGCGGATACCTCTGGGACAGTACTGTGAAGGTGTACTGCTGACTCCAGCACAAGCGTGCAGATTGCTCCTGTGGTGCATCAGCAGCTGGAATGCCAAAGAAAGCCTTTGCTGGATCCCACGCAGCATGCTGCAGCTTCAGATACAGCTTGCTGGAGGAGAGCGGTAACATTGGGCACTGCAGCTCTGGGTGTGGGGCAGCCTTGTTGAGTGATCATTAACCAGCTGTCACTCCCTGGGAGCAGTCAGGCACTTTCACTGTCCAGATGGGGCTGTTAAAGGGGTGAATGGTTCTCTGGATAACTCCAGCCTCTAATAGCTGTCATCCTCTGGGTGATCTCTATGTAACCTCTGGGCAGCCTGTACTGTTTGTATGCAACCCATTTTGAGGGAGGCTCCAAATTATCAGGAACTGTAACCACTTTTCCCACAGTGATGCTGTAAACCCCAAAAGAATATTTGCCCCCTGTTGTCTTGAAAGTTTTGCCTGCCAGCAAGTCATGCTTGGTAATGTATTTTGCCATAAAAGTCAGGTAGGAACCCAACTGTAATAGCAAAGAGATTTAACAAGCAGGTTCTTCTACCTCTGGTTCTGCCCCACCCCGGCCCCCGCCAAGGGTTTAATTTTAATGAATTATATTTTGGAGATTTGGATGGGTCCCTGTGAATTACAGTGACCTCAGACCTGTAACCATTAGAGTGATCACGCACTGATGGTTATAACTGCTCCAGCGCACTGTCAGTGGAATATAAGGGTAGTTACCTCCCTGTGGGACCCCAGCCATCCGTTGCACCTAGTTGGGGGAAGATCCAAATCTAATCAATTGCTACGGGTTTTGTATGTGAGCCACCAGATTGGGGTAGTTAATTGGTCCTGGTGTACTCTGCCTTTCCCTGCTGAATGGGGGAGCAGTGGGTGTAATCGGTCTATCCACTGTCCTGATTTCTTTGTGGTCTTTTTTTTCCTTTCACTTGTTTATATATTTCCCATAGAGGGTGGTTTCCTATCAGTTTTGTCTTTTGGGATTCCAGAATGGTGTAAAGCTAAAACCATCTCCTTTTGGGTAACTTTTTTCTATTACAGAGGCAATATCCACAGAGCATACACAATACATCTCCTGAAGGGCAGGGGGGTTGTCTCTTTCATGATCCACCCACCAGCACGCACCACATGCCGGCACAGGGCACTCCAGCAGATTTCCTTGCAGCGGCTGCCCATACTGACATAGGGGCTTCCCAAGCCTTCAGTACCAGACCTGATAGAGCAGCCATGGCTTGCCCAAGATCATTAACTCATCAAATGCAATGTCACCTGCAAGAGCTACTGATACACCTCATGGTTTGTTGAATTTGAAATGATTGGGCCAGTGTTTAAAGAGGAGATAGTGAACAGGACATTTCAAAGCAGGCTTCTTTTTAGTGTAAAAACAGAGGTCTTTTTCAGGCTCATAGTCATACCACTTTTGAAAGCAGAAGTGCACATAAGGAGTATTTGTACATTGATGTTGTATGGTGAAAAAGCTGGTAAAGCTGAGACTATATCTGACCTGAAACAAAATCAGTAATGGCCAGACAGATATCATGAAACAGAGCAAGTTGCAGTGAAACTTTCTCACCTTTCTTTCTGAAAAGAGTTGGTCAAACAAAAGGACATTGTATTTTGTCTGCCTCAGTTTTGGACTATGTTTTGCTTCTGTCCTGAAAAGTTTGCTATGGACTTTTTTCCCCCATGGGATATAGAATTCTTCATTGCATTGAGACTTTTTTCCCCCATGGGATATAGAATTCTCATTGCTTCTTTGTAACTGCTTTTATCTAATGTGTTCTGTTTCATCTTCAGAAGAAATTGAATTGAACAAAGTGAATACCTACCAAATCTTCTCCTGTTTTGCTTGTGGCAAAGAATTAAAAAAAAAAAGAAAGATATTCAAAGCTGCATTTAGAGACCCATTACTATTTTTGTGTGGTTTTCAAAAGACATCTCTGATTTGGAGGTTGGTCTAACAGTAGACTTAATGTGATGCAATACTTGGCCTTTTATTCCTAAGGATGTCTGAGGGTAATACAGATAGATAATGCAATCCTGCATTATCTATGTTGTTATATCGATTCAGGAACTGTTGTTGCACTTATGATACATATCAGTAGAAATTGTTGACATGGTAGTGAACTGGTGATCAGTTCAGTTCTTCCACTTGCCATAGTTGGCTTTTGAATCTAATCAAACTGGAAGCAAAATTGTATACTTAATATTTTTTTTTTTTTTTTAAATAGGCATCAGAGCTAGCAATATATTAAGGAATTGGGAATGATTTTTGGCTGCTTGCAAATGAGCTTATTGCATATGCTTCTACCATTATGATAACCTTGTGGGTCTTGTTTATGCATTGTAGTAATGATTCTTTTTGACAGTGTGCTGTTTCTTTACCCTTCTTTCATCTGCTGGTAAAGGTGTTCCATAGTTAGCTGATGCAGCAAGGAGTTGTCTGTTCATTTGATTACTTGTGACTATTTCTTGCAGTAGCTGCTGGTTCAGAAATGAATTTCAAGCATGATTTTGATTGATCAGAAGCGATCTACTTCGGGAAACTTGCTTTGAAGTGACGTTGCTTTCCTCAGATGTCTGTGCTTAGTGTCAGACCATGGCTTGATCATGGGAGAGGATCTTTGATCTGTGGAAATGTTTGGTTCTCTGGTCTTCCCAAGGCTATACTCTGGCTTGCACTGAGATTTGTCTTTATCCTCTTCTTGCTGCTTGGGAGTGAATAATTAATTTCTGGGACTACTTCTCTCATTTTTTCGGTAATAAAGTAGTAGAAAACTTGCTGGTATTCTCAGTGGATTCATTACACAAATGTTTTTTTCTTCACATGTGGTGTTTTGCAGCCTTGAGCTTCAGGGAGATGCCTGAAATATTAACTATTATTTGTTACTTTTCTGTAAGAGTCTAAATATAAATAAGTATTCCTGTGTAACTAATCTTTGGCTTTACTGCAGATATCCTCATACTTTAAAAGAGGGTTTCTCCACAGCGCTGTTGATATAAAACTTATTAGCTGTGCAACACTTAGAGATGAGCCCTTAACTGTAAAGTTAGAGTGCACTGTAGTTGGGGAGGTTTGGTGATGTGCTTTGAGCAAGTATGTCATTGAGATTGTGTGAATCTTTTTTTGAAGCTAACATGGGATTTAAATGATTATCAGGGCTTTAAAAGAAGCGTGTCCTGTGAGAACTGTGTAACTCAGTCTGTAAGTTCTGTTTAAAATGTGTTTTAATACAGTAGTTAAACTAGGCATTTGTGTGGAATATGGAATTTTTTTCATTTGCTACCTTTTCCTTATTTCAGGGTAGTCGCCATCGCTAGCCATTTTGTTGTTGTTCTTGTCCTATGTGGTCCTGCTCCCCGCCCCTTTAAATTTTAAAATTTTAATTTTAAATTAAAATTTAATTTATTTTTGAAATGGCCTTGCTTTAGATCCAGAAACTGTGACTAGGTAGGAAATGGGATCTAACAGACTTAGTATAACTCTTATCTTTTTAGGGAAGTCAGTTTTCTTTGCAAATGCTTCCTTTATTGCCATCTCTGATACTTTAAATGTGTAAAATTAAAATTGGAAAAATTCCTTGCTAGTGTAAGAACAGTGGCACTGGTGTTATATCTCAAAGATACAGTGAAATAAAGCTTCAGCGTAGTGTAGTAATATTAAGCAAGTGCTCTCAAGTCAACATTGGTGCTTAGACATCTTAGAAATCCACACTGCGGCTTTTACAGTTACCATGTCACACTCCCCACAGAGGGCTGGAAATACTGGTTTTGCCTGAGGAAAGTACTTCTAGGTGAGTTTAACAGTGTTCTATAGAATCTAGTGGTAGAGCCTAACAAGGTGAATCAAAAGCCACTGGTTTTGGGCAAGCATATTCCATTGACTTTATTAGTTTCGGGGGGACCTTCTTCCTAGTGCTTCATAGCCTAACACCTTTGGTTTTTCAGGATCCTATATGACAGTAAGGAGTAAAGGAAAAAGGTGTCAAGAAGGTTTTAAAATGAGTTCACATTGAAATATAAGCTTTAACCAAAAAATTGACCAAAAAAAAGCTTCAGAAGCTGCAAACTATTTTTCTTAGGAATACAGAAGCAACGTCAAAGTGTTGAAGACGGCTTGTATAAAATACTGCACATACGGTACTTTCCTAATGTCAAGCTGAAGTGTTTTCTGAAAATGACTTGCAAACAAAAAGGATTAATGATTTAATTAATCTAAAACCCAACTCTCTTTATTTGCATAAGTGCAGCTTCCTGTCATCTTCAGGCAATTTGCAGATTTTTGCCACTATAAATAGTGTTCTCATTATTTAGTTACTCTATTTGACCTCTTATTCAGATTCTGTTCTGACTATCCATTTAATGGACACGTTTGCACTAAATACATTTGCAAAATAGACTATAAATTATTATCTTGTTAGGTGCTTTTTGAAGAATTTATATTCACTGTGAAATACAGTATGAAAGCCTCTCAAGGTTCACGTTTCTTGGGATATTGGCAGTTTCAGCTATAGTACACCATACGTAGTTACTAAGGTTTGTTGGTAATCTTGATGGACAAATATGCGCGCCAGAAAAAGGGGTAACTGTAGATTATAGCCACCATTTGTCATTGAGGTTTTTGATGCTGCCAAGATTTTCTGGATGCAAGTTAATGGACCCTTCTGGCTGTGGGCAGAGCTGCCTGCCACTCCTGCCTGTTGTTTCTTGTCCCCATGGCTCCAGATCCCCATCCTCCCAGTTGGCTCTCACCCAGACTGACTTTTTTCTCTGTTGTGTTCTGTTTCTCTGTTTAGCCGTTCTCAATTTTTCATTTCTTCAACCATTCGACTTTCAAAGTTTCTTCAAAGTTGTTCCCATTAATTTCTTTCTCGCTTGCCATGGTCAGGCAGACTCTGGTTGGAAATTTGTGCATTTCTCCTCCGTTAAAATGGCAAGGAAGTTGGGGGAGGGGGGGAATTAAAGGGAAAATAATTTTTCTGCTTTTAGTTACTGGATCTGTAACCTGCCCTTGTCAAAACCTTTTATGTTGGTGGGATGGGGGGGGTGTGCTGTTTTGACAGTACTGCCCACAAATATGAGCATGTTGGAGCTGTTAAATTGGTACTTGCTGTCGTCTTGGTTTATTTTATTTTTTCCACCAATCCCATTTAAAACAATTGCTTATCAAGAAATGCTGTTGCTGGAGGATAATCTCATGTCTTTGCCACATTTCTGAGAGCTTTTCCCCCCCCCCGCCCCCCTTCTATTTTTTTGAGACTTTTGAAAATAACTCTCAGCTTCATAGTTAGATATTCAAAATATTCATTCAAAAGAGTTGTTTGCTTAGAATTGGCTTCTCTAAATTGTGCTGGGTTTCTGTAGTTATTATTGTTTCCTATGTCTATACTGTTCATAGTTCATTAGTTTTGTGCCCTCTTTTGAACTTGGTTTACTTCTGTCATGCGGTATTTTCATTTAATACTGAGTACTTTTCTCCCTGAGCAACTGAATTGAGGAAATCAATATGGAGTTACTGCTTTATTGAAATTTAGAAGGCCACTGTGGAAAACTTCTTCATTCAGACTGACCTGAACTTCTGAATTTGTGTTCTTATTAGATGTTTTCAGGAACAAATATTTCCAAGGAATGGAATACGTTTTCTAGTAATAATAAGATTTATTTTTTTGGTCAGTGCTAAGGACCTGTATGTTCACAACAGGGCTCTGTCTCCCTATAGTTATTGTGGTTTTCAGTAAGCACTAAAGCTTTTCTTTGGATTATGTTCAAATCATGAAGATCTCCATCTGTGTCTTATTTCATCTTCTTTCATCCCTGTCAAGACAACTTGACCTACATTAAACCACAGTAGTTTGCTTAGGAGAAAATTCTGAGTTACAGTGTATGTGTGTATATATTAATGGAATACGTAATCTCTTTTCAATTGTAATAGTATGTATGCAGTTATTAGTAATGAATTGACAGACTGTATGCTTGAAATTCATCTTTGAGGTAGGATCTTTGTCAAGTGTTATAGTATCTGGTTATTAGTTTTATTTGAAGTTGGGGAGAGTTGTTTTTTCTGTTTGTTTTTTTAATGAATGGATAGTAGTTATCAAAGGCAGAAATTGCCACTTACTGACCTTGTTCTGCACTGCAAGTTGAAATTTCACTTAGGTCTAAATTGGCATGGTTGCATCTAAGAGTGACTTGGTTTGTTTCACAGCTGCATTGCTACTTCAGTGAAATCAAATTCTGAACAGTTGTGTCAAGCATTTACTGTCAATATGGCCTGTTTCTTTTAAAATCTTGGTGGAGTGTGATGTGGGTCAACCTCGGCTGGCTGCCAGACCCCCACCCAGATGCCCTCTCACTCTCTCTCCTCAACTGGATGGGGGGAGAAAACAAAATGGAGCGGCTCATGGGGCAAGGTAAAGACAGGGAGATCACTTGCCAGTTACCATCATGGGCAAACAGACTCGTCGAAGATTAATTTAATTTATTGCCAATTAAAAATAGAGTAGTATGGGCTGTCCATGGGCTGCATCTTGCTTGTGGGCATCTCCACGTGATCTGGCATGGGGTCCTCCACAGGCTACGAGGTGGGTATCTGCTCTGATATTGGGGGGCTGGAGGGAAATCTCTGCTCCAAGCGCCTGGAGCACCTCCTCCTCTCTTTCACTGGCCTTAGTGTCTGCAGGGCTGTTCCTCTTTCTCACACTCTACTCTGCAGCATTTTTTCCCCCCTTTCTTAAATCCTCTTTCCCAGAACTGCCACCACCTTGCCCCAGGGGCTCAGACGTGCCCTGCGGGGAGCGGGTTGGAGTTGGCCGGAACTGTCTGTGTCCGGCATGGGGCAGCCCTGGCTTCTTCTCACAGAGGCCGCCCTGCAGCCACCCACTACCAGCACCTCACCACCCACACCCAATAAGATTGTCAATGAAAAATTGAAACTTGATGTTAAAAATAATATGGATAATCCATTTTGGGGACATGCGTGATCCTTGGTTTATATAGTCCTGTAGAACAAGTTACATAGAACTAGTGAAATGGTTCTGTGTTTCCTGATTGTGTTTGCACATACATCTCTTGCCATTGAAAATACCTGGTGAAGGGCAAAGTAACTATGAGTTTTCTTTATGGAATCACAGAATAGTCAAAGTTGGCAGGGACCTCTGGAGGTCATCTTGTCTGGCCACCCAACTCAATCAGGAGCACCTAGAACAGATTGCCCAGGACTGTGTCCAGATGGGTTTTGAAAATCTCCACGGATGGAGGCTCCACAGCCTCACTGGGCAACTTGTGATAGTGCCTGCTCACAGGTGATTCCTTCACTCCTTGAGCACCTCTGCCAGTCTCCGTGATCAATCAAAATTATGAAGAGTGGCCTTGCAGTGACATCGGCCAGTTCCCTCAGCACTCAGGGGTGCATCCCATCAGCACCCTTGGACTTACATATGTCCGGTTGGCTTAAGTATTGCCTGACATCATCAAGGGTGTGTCTTCCTTGCTCTAGACTTGACCCCAGCATCCTTGTCTGGGATGTGATAATGTGGTGATATTTAGTATGACATTTCCTCTTATTTTCTGGTTCAAGAAAGGTTCATTATTTGCCTCTACAGGGACATAATGCACTTTATGCAGTAATTCGATGGGTTTTATTTATTTTAGTGGTGGTCGTTGGTGCTGTTAGCAGTTTCAGCTCCTTCTCTGGGTTAGCTTCCATCTAGTATGTGAGAGAGTATGGCTGCAGTCAGCTGTCTGCCTTGGAGCAGTCTTTTCTGTGTGTCAGTCTGGTGTTGATCTACAAGTGCAGAATATGCTTTCAATGAAACCGCGATGTTTAGGCCAAGACACATGCACTAGGCAGGTGGATGGGCAGTTACTTCAACCCCTGCAGCTCTTGTCAGCTGCATTTTTACACAGATAACTGAGTTGCTCCTTGCCTGCTCTTCAATTTCAAATGTGAGCTTTGTGTGTGTGTACTCAAAAGAATGTCCTCTGAGCCCAATTAGAACAAATATTATTACAGTCAGGATTTTTGTCTTTGATTTAACATAGCTTCCCAAAAAGGTATGCACAGCACAGACTTTGTAAAGGAGCAAACTAATTCTCATCTTAAAAGCAATTCTAGTATCTTGCATATCTAAATCTTCTAAGGCTGTTTCCCTTGCTATACATGAGGTGTCAGGTGGGGTTTTTTTCTCCTTGCTGTTAATCTTTGAGATGTCTGTAGCAGATCTGAAATACACACAGTTATAACTTTCAATGAAATATACCCTAGTTATTTCCTTCTTTCAAGGGAGGATTAGGGAAAATTAGATTGTTTCAGCTTAATCACACAATATCAGATAGGATTAAACCTGGCATATCCAATTTTGTGACTCTCATTAACTCATTTGCAAGCCACAGGTTTCTTTTAGAAGTGAAGCCTGCCATGTATCCGTATTTAGAAAAATAACTTACTGGTAGTATAATGAAACATCAACAGTTATGTAAAATATAAAGCAATCGTACTGCATGGTGGACATGAAGAGTGGTACACCTAGTAGGAGCATACTGCGATGATACTTTGACATGAATTTTTCATTTGTATCAAATTCTAAGTCAGTTTTTCTTCTATAAGTTCTTGTGAGCTGTGTCAAACTGTCCTTTTGTTCTCTAATTTTGCTAAAATTTTAATGCATATCTGTCTCTCTGGTATTTCTTGAGGTTCATTTTGTAGACCAAGTACAGCAGCTACATAGGAGGTACCGTATGGTTTTGGGCCTTCTTTAAGTGCTGTGTTGACATGGCAGCGTCAGCTCTCAAGTATAAATGCTGAAACTGTCTGGGGGTGAGATATTTGGGTATCGGTGTGGTGCATGCTGCTTGAAGGAATGCCTCAAGCATCCTCTTCCATCATTGGGAGCTAATTGAGAGCATGTTCTGTGAAGTTCTGTCTCTGCTTAGGCAGGGGGGGAGTTCATCAGTTGCTGTTACTTGCTGCCACCTGGCAGTACTACTCTAATCTAAACCAGAACCAAAATACGATTTACTCGATTAGATCTGCTAGCTCATGCTGTATGTTCAGTTAGCTCATTGTTTTGCTTTCTAAGCAGTCTGTGATTCCTGGTAATCTTTAGGAGCAGTAGCGTCATATCCGTTGTTTATAGTTTTGTTAGAGCTGTTAGCTCTTTGTTGGTGAAACTGAAGCTGATCGTTACAGGGAGTATTTTGTTTTTATTTAAACTGATGTTAAGGGCAAGAGTTGCATTTGTTACCTGCAGTTATGGGTTTAGGATTGTAACTGCATGAGGGTTTTGTTGTTGTATTTGAAGGACACCTAATACATCAGAGGGATCTTTTAATGGATTTACATGCAGATAAGCAAAAAGGTGCTTTGAGCGCTTGTTAAAGTCCTGCTTCTCTTAGCGTGCTCTGTCTTTCCAATTTACTTTAAAGAAAATCTTTTCACTGATTCTGTTTACTCTTTGTTTTCTGCACACTGCCAAAGCAAGTTGCACTTAAATGACAAATCCTCATCAAAAGCAATTTTCTACATGTTTTATACTCTGGCAAGGAATTATAAATTTGCATTCTTTACACCTACATAGGTCTATTATGCATAGAACAAAGAAATATTTCAGTAATAAAACATGATGCAGTGGCAATGGGCTCTATTTTCTTTTTATATCTGTGCTTTTCTTGGTTGTAATGTTTTCTCCAAGGTTTCACATACAGCTCTAGATATTGTTCTTGTGGTTGTTTTGCAAAGATCATTGCTATAACTCTCATTTCACTATCCGGTATAAATCCTTTATTTTAATGGACTAAATCAAGCATGCCTGTCATCTTGTAATAAATTTGGCCACTTTGAGTCATCTTTAAATAAAAATAAACCTTTCACCATAATCTGTATTTGCTCACCTGTAGGGCCGAGGTGGAAAAACAACTGGCAGTGCAAGGTGCTTATTTCACTTGTCAAGTCTGTCTCAGCTGAGCTAATTTAAGGAGCACGGCTTGCCTTGCTCAGCTTGCTTACCAGATGTTCTGCAAGGCATGCTCTTGTCCTGATTAGATATTAAATGTTCCTTGATCAAAATTTACCTTTTATATTTCTGTGTAAAAGCTATACAGGCGCTACTGGAAGACACAGGAATAACACACTCCATCTGTAAAATATCTAGTGCTGAGATTTGCCAATTGTACAGCGCTGTGACACTATAAATCACTTCAGCATGAAAACAAAGTCAGATATTCTAACCCTTCTTACATGCCTCTCTTTCAGACTTTTAGTGGTTACAGGAGAGAGATTGTAGCCACAATGTTAAATTTTCTCATTTTTCTGTTCAGTTGAGAGTTGCTTATCTGGAAAAGTAACCCACTTAATTTGGGACAGTGGCTCTTTTATTTGTCTAATAGAGAGTAGAGTTTGAGGCTGGGAACATCTATGGCAAGTAATCTGCCCTTGTGCCATAAGCAGGCTGAGGTCTTTTCATAACTCTTTTTGCTATAATAAAAGCTAGAGGCATCTTAAAGTGTGATGATTGTGGAAAGGCCCTTCTTCTGGAGATAAATTTCTGGCTCAAGAAAACAAGGTATGCGTGGGTCACTGAGACCTTTTTGAGATGTGGAAACAGTGTGAACTCAGTACACTCCCTGAAGTAGAAGTGTTGTTAAAGTTACTGCAGGATGCTGGAGTGGAATGAGGAATTTAAAAGGATTGGTATTTGGTTCTCAAGCATTTAGTTGACCTTTGGTGCACCTTATTCAGCCCTTATGCCAGCAAAGCAGTAAAGAAATGGTGGCAGTCAATGACTGAGGGATAGCCCTATTTTAGGACAAAGCGGGAAATTTTGCTGGAAGTATTGAATTAAAAGCTCGGTTGTCATTCCATTGGCAGAGCTGCAGAAGGTATGTGATAATTGAACGTGCATATATAAAGCTAAGGGGATGGAAGGAGGTTAGTGTGTATTTATTTTTCAGGGTCTCTGAGGAACAGTTGGACAGAGCAAGACTAACATTTTTACATGATGGAAAGTTGGGATTTACTTTGGCATTCTTGTGCGAAATGCAGAAATGTAAAATGAAGTGAAGTTTGAACAGTAGAGGCATCAGTCTTGGAAAGCACCTCGTTGTTTGCTCTCTAACAGGGTGATGTGAACTGCTCCAACCTTACAAATATAGTACTATTGTGTGCACTGATCTTCCTTTTAAAGATATGTGTCAGAGTTATGAGAGGTTTTGTTTTCTACAAAAAAAACCCACCTGCTTTTGTGTTTCAAGGATCCATGTTTACAAGCATTAATTGCATGTGGGTATTATGGTGCAGTGTTGTAAATAGACCTTAGTCTTCAGAGCTATGCTTGAACTGTAGGAAAGGTCTACTGAGCATCTTTCTTCTTACATTTTTTCAAATGTGAACATGTATTAATGCAAGTGCCCGTTTGTACATGCTGTTTGCAAATATGTTACACTGTATCTTTTCCAAGCCTTGTCTCATTCTGATTTTCATTTTTGTAGTTAATCCCTGTGTATTACATAGAGCAAATTTGCCCAGGCAGAGTTCTGAAGAGATCATCTGCTAATTTAACGGGTGCACAGAAGACTAAGAAAAATAGGATGTGTTTCAGGCGCTTAAGGGGAAAAGATTTGTGTAGCTGGAGACTGAATCACCTTTTCAGAACCGAGTTATGCTGTTGCGTTGGGTTTTTTGTTGTTTTTTTTTTTTTCTCACTTTTCCTCTTCCTTTCCTTGAAGAGTGTACTTGGAGATGGGTGTTGGTGGTCATTCCAGAAGTATGTGCACGTTTGTCCCCTCCCCCAGCATTACAACATCAGAAAAGATGTTTGTCATGAAGATATGTGCAGGAATAAACAACGTCTGAAAAAAGAAAGTTTTGTTAGCATTCTGCTATTAATGCTGCTTCTGTGAAAGCCTTCTAGGACTACCCAGTCCATAATATGCTTGAAGTGGGACTGGTGCCAAATAAGAGCCAGATTTGTATGGGTTTGGTAGTAGAACCACATGAAGTAATTAAAATACTTTGCTTGGCCTGTAACAGCTGTATATTATTCATGTGTGTATGCTCTGTGGTATGACCAAGTTCAGGAATCGATGCTATAGAATAAGGAGTTCTTGCCTGAGAGTACTTTCCCTCCTTTTTAGCTCTGGTGTTGGTGGTGATAAGAATTGTAGCTCTGTTTTGACAACATATCACTGTAGAAAATTAGATGACCCCTTGGAGGTGTACATACATGAAATAAAACACAATTATCTCCTAATTCAAAATGTTATCTAATTGAATTTGGTATTCATAATCCCTTACATTCTGTCATACTAATAGTATATTTTTTATATGTAATACTAATGTATCACCTCCTGCTTTGACAAATAATCATCCGGTTATGTTCAGCAATATTCTAACATGCGGTAAATACTCATCAGTTTATAAGCTGATGCTTCTTACAGCTTGTCCTGTACCTACTTATTTAGCAGTTACTGACTTAAATGGCTTATGCCCAGATTTCAGTAGGGATGGGGGGTAAAAGCTGCTGAAAATTTTCTAGGAAACAGTGGTAAACTTTGTGTGTGTGTTCTTGATCTCTTTCGCAGAAATTGTGGGTGGGGGAAGAGCTCTGTGGAAGAGATGGGAGTAAGTAGCTTGGAATGTCTCTTAATAAGAACAGGACTTCAGAATAGGCTGTTGTGATTGCTTGAGCTACTCGATTTCATTCTTTCTATTGCTGTAGAAATGAGATTCTTGGAAGATTATAGAGTCTTAGTCTAATAGTCTTAGAAGCTTAAGCATATGAGGAAACCATTACATGTGTCTGCAAAAATGAAGTCAAGATTGTTCTACATACCAACCTTAATTTTTTTAGTACTTGACTTTTTGACCTTAAGAAAGAACGTGTGCTGTGCTCACATCATTATTTGCAATCCTGTTCTAACCTATACTGATATCCTAACCTCATGCCTGTCTACAGGCATATAAAAATAATGTGACTGCATATTGTTGGGTTTTTTTCCCCTCTTGGAACCCACACTTTATCCAGCTCAAATGAAGAAACTAAGCAGCGTACAAAATTGTCATTTGGCATTTCTTCTTCCCTTCCCTCCCTCCCCCGGCCTCTTTATTGATACTTGTATCTGACCTAAATTGGTTGGGTTTCTCTGGGGATTCCAAGAGAGTCTAGTTGGAAAAAAGTAAGCCAGTCACTTAGCTGTTGAATCAAGACCTCTGAGGTGATGGATTTATTTGATTTATTTGTTATTACATCCTCTGAGGGGATGGATGTAATTTACTAGATATGCCAGATGCCGTCTGTTCCTCTTCTTCCCAAAACAGAACAGAGGTTCTGGGAAAAGTGTTTTGGATAGTTTGGAGCTGTTTTTCTGTCATCTAGCAATTGAAGATTGTATACATCTTCATTTTCATCCTCTCTGGCTGCATTTTCAACTTTGTAGTCAAGAGAGTAGTCCTTCAGTTCTAAAATAAGATTTATATTTGGCTTTGGGCTGATCTACTTTGGTTTGGGGGGTTTTGTTGTTTTTAGTGGGTTTATTTATTTATTTATTTATTTATACTATTTACTTGAGAATGAATTGGAGATGGTAAACACCTTTGCATCTTTAACACCCTGTCTTTAGAAGGAGTTTCACTGTTCATGTTGCTGTGGCCCTTTTGGCTTTTGGGCTTCCTCACATGAGCTAAGTAGCTTGTTACACCAATCTCTAAAAGTGGAGTTGGAGGGGATAGACTGGGTACAATCTTCTGCTTTTGTTGAGCTACTATTTTGAGCTGCTATTTGTGTCTATATCTATGCATCCACATAGATGAGTGCTGTTAGTGTCCTTTAGGGACCTAATACCTGTCTCAGCAGAGAATCAACAAAAAAACCCTAGTTACAGCTTTCTACATTGCTGTAGTTAGAGGGAACTTACTTGAGTTGTATATACAACTTTTATCATAGAAACAATTCCCCAACTATTTTCTACTTCTATTCTCTATCTTTTCTTTTCCCTAAAGTGTGCATAGAATTATGTGCATAAAGCAACAGAGACTATGATGGAGCCGTACACTTCATACTTCACATCAATAGTTTTGAAACGAGGTGTGTGTGCAGGAAGTTTGCTATGAAGAGCCCTCTATATACGTGAAGTATCTGAAGCATTTTGCACTTGTATTTGAAAGGGGGCCACAAAGTGTGCTTAAAAAAAAAAAAAAAAAAAAAAAAGGGTGGGTGTGTAAAATTTAGTCTGCAAGATTTGTCATGTTGCATGACAACTAACTGTGGAAGTTGTTGGCCCAGTAGCATCTAACTGTGGAAAGCCCAGCTTCTTCGTGAGGTTTTGGTTGATGTTGGAATTGAAAAAATGACATTCATTAAACAACCAGTTTACAGCAGCTCTTCTAGTTACGCCAAATCAGAGGAATCCTAACTAACTGTGTGTTGAGAATGTCTGTGTGTGGGTAGAAAGCTGACATCAGCCTCCTTCATAGGAGGCGACGTTCATTTCCTTAGAAAGAGGTATTTTTTGCATTGTCAAACTGCAGTCTAGTCAGAACTGTACACGTTTTAATCAGCCCCTTGTACTCAATACTGAGTGACAGTGGTTCATAAAGGAGGTCAGGTTGCTGACCATACAGTTCAGCATGGTGTGCTGTGTTCTATTCCCACAGGTGCGGTGTATGAACTGACTGCCTCAGCTGTGACGTTAAACAACTTGTGTAATGAATCATCCTGTGAACTATTTTTTTCTTTGGAATAGATTTTCCGATGAAGCCTTTAGACTTCTCGGTGTCATAGAAATTAATGAAAGCACTGTAGCATTACTCTTGAAAAATTTGGTGTATTGATACATTGATAAACACCTGTGGGGTTTGGTTTAATTGGCATTTTTCATTGGTTTGTGTGGGTTTTGGTTTCTTTTTTTTTTTTTTTTTTAATATCTAGCAGTTGTGAGAAGGGGGAAGTTAGGGTTAGATTCTAACAGAAACTGTCAAAGATTACCCAATAATCTGGTCTTTAAGGGAAAAATAAAATTCATTTCAAGATTCTAACTTGCAGCCTTGAGCCAAACTAAAGACAATGTGACTCGGAGGTTTCTTTAGTCCTTTTTCCCCTCTATCCCCTATGTTTCCATTTTCTTTTTGTGCAATTCTGATTGGGTCGTTACTCATGTGTAGTTTTGAAAAACCAAATAAACCCCAGCTGAGCTATTTGTATGCAAAATGAAGTGGTAATACTGCAATCTTCTCAAAAGCTTAGCGAAAACTTCTTATTCAGCTATCCATTGGCCATATCATGTCACCACTGGTAATATTTACTTGAGCTTTGTCGTTCCTAAGTGATGTATTGGCAGATAGTCATTGAAGTTGAGAGATAAATACCTCACATTACAGCATGTCAGTTTATATTATACCTGAGCCTTAGTATTAGGACTTTAGGTTCTATTGTGATCAGTCTTTGACCCTTCGGTACAGAACAACACTCTATACTTAAAACTATGCTATGACTTGAAGAAGAGAGCATCTAAACGTGGGGGTATCAATGTGTGCAAATAGAAAGAACAAAATACAAATGCTTATGAAATTGCTACCTGACAATATTACTTCTTGACCTGTGACTCCTGGCAGATCTTGCAGATGTCAGAAAATTTCAGTAATGGGTTCAGGCTATGACACTTGTCATTTAAAAAGTCACATCACAATTAATAGATTCAGGATTCAGTGGGTTTTTTCTGCATAGTGTCACACTCATTGCCTCTGTGACAACCTTCATTTCCTTCTGAGCAAATGGAAGCCCAGTAGCACGAGCCTCAGGAAGTTGTTAAAGCAATTAAAGGCTTCTCTCTCTCAGCACATTGCATGGTTACCATAGTATCCTCTGCCTCCAAGTCTTTACTGATGATGTCAGTATGCATACAGGGGCTATTCACAGCATCTACATGAAGATGATTCAGCCCTTGCTAAAGATCATAAGCATCTCTCCATATGCTCTATTATCTAGTGTCATTTTAGGAATTTGTGAGGCTGGAAGGTAAGTGGTTTTTTGCTTTTTATTCAATAATTTTTATGTATTCTTACACTGTGA
This sequence comes from Charadrius vociferus, assembly GCF_000708025.1. Lineage (NCBI taxonomy): Eukaryota > Metazoa > Chordata > Aves > Charadriiformes > Charadriidae > Charadrius > Charadrius vociferus. The sequence continues at coordinate 227,587 of NW_009649993.1, forward strand.
GGTGTCAGGGTTGCTTTTTTTATCCTTTGTTGCATTGTTCACTAAATGCATAAAGTGTGTTTTAGCTGAACCAATTGCATAGCCTGTGTAATTTAAACTTGGCAAAGTCTAGCTAATCTTCAACAATATGAAAAAAAAAAAACAAACTAAAATTTTCTGGAGTTAAAAACTGATTTATTAAGTAATTAGAGGTTTTTCACCAATTAAAATTCCCAGAGCTTTTTTAATCATGAGAACAAAATTATGTAATGGGAGCATTACCTAAGAGAAAAATCTTCCAGCTTTTTTTATTAAAACAAAACAACAACAAGAAAAATTAACCCCCAACTTACCTTACCTTTTATTTTCTTTTGTTTTATTTATGTGGATAGTAGAATAGTGGATGAACATACTGTCATGCAACTATTCTGTGTGCAATTTTGTTTGTATAAGGAAATGCGAATTCTCATTGAAATCTACTGTTACTCTCTAGAAAAGCAGAGGTTCTGTTGTTTATCTTGAACAGTGGAAAAACATAACAAAACACTGAAGGAACTGATTTTATGAGAAACTCGGGGGACTCCTGCCACATTTTGGCCTTGCAAGCTAAGTTTATTTGTAAGCCTGAGATGCTAAGCTGTTAAATGTTTGGTTTCACAGTTGGAATTTTTTTCCTTCTCCCAGTCCACTTTCTGCATTGCTTTAGGTTACCATGATTGCAAATGGCCATGCCCAGTACATAAAGTGTCTGAATCTGTCTTTTACAAAAAAAAAAAAAAAACCAACACAAAAAACACCACAACAAAAAAACACCCCTAAACAAAAAAAAAAACCCACCCAACCCTGTAGGAGCTAAGGTGCAGAACTATAATAAATGTCCTTTTTTAAGTCATCTTTTAATGCCTTATAACTTCATTTTGGGTTTATTGTGTTTTGATTTTCCACCTTGAAAACTCAGGGGGATTTTACTTATAAAACAATCTATGTGTTTAATACTTAAATGCAGAAAAAAATTGGGATGGGGTTGGGAAATGGGGAAAGAACTCTTAATGTAAGTGGAAAGAAATTTGAAAAAACGGAGTTTGGTGTTGCAGGAAATTCTACATTAAGATGATACGTTTTGTACAAGCCCACCAATTTACCCCTCTTCCCCTCCTGCCCCACATTAAGTATACAGTATGCAAATAATTTTTCTTTCCCACAACCCGTTTTGTTTTACATTTTCTGACCATGAAGTCCATTGGTTTATTTAGACACTAAGTCTTTTGGGGGAAGGGGGTCCTCTATTGACGTTGCTTAAGCTAAGTGCTTAGTATGTGCTGACTAATAAGACACTTAGCCAGTCTAACGCTACGCACAAGGTGAGATGTGGAAATACTATTAATCACAATAGACATGCTGCGTTAGAAGAACGAAGAAGACAGTCTAGTATTTTTTTTTTATATATTTTTAAGTCTGTGTAGGTTGAGGACTTTTTGCTTTCTAGTACAAAGATGCATGTGCTATTTTTTTCTCTGTTTGACTGCCTAGCTATTAGTTTGGATATTTACATAGAGAAGAAGAGTATTTTAGGTACACTGAAGAAGCCAACTCCTCTTCCAATGCTGGTATTTATGAACTTTCATATTTGATACTTGGAAAAAAAAGTCTGTTTATGTACGAAATGCAATCTCGTATTGTACTCCTTTATTTTATGGGTTTAGGTGTTGTTCATCTTTTCTGGAAGGTTATCTAGCACGAAAGGACAGCAAGATGCATCAAATGTTCAGGAATAGAATATTTAACTATATAACTCTATTTAACTATTAGAATTTGAATTATTTTAAAGTTGCTTTCCAAGATTTTGGAGAAAAATCCACCAACCTTTAGGGCTCTATAGCCAGAGCTTTGAAACTGCTTTGGTTAAATGTCAAAAGTTTTCCATAATTGAGCAGAAGAAATTAAGACTTAAGATCCACTCATAATTTCCACTCCTGTAAGCTCTGAAAAAAATGCTGATTCTGAGGATTTTTTTTTCTATTGAATTTCATTTGAGCAGCCCCATATTATGAGAATCAAGAAACATATTTCAAATTGCAAAGATATGTTGGTTGTCTTACGTAGCTTCTCATGAAGTTAAGAAGGCTTAAATGCTAACAAAATTATGATCCCAAATATTAGGAATCTTGTTTTAAGCCAGTAACTGTTTTAGAAGACAGGTGAAGATTTCAGTTAGCAAAAAAGTCTATATCTGCAGTACGTGTAAGTGGAGTAGGCTGTATACAGTTGTACAGTTTTCATGTATTTGTAAATTGTTTTTATTAAACAATTTTCTGTGTATTTTTTGCATGTTTTTTAATAAGCCAAAATGAACCTATAGATGCAGAGGTGATTTACAAGATGAGTTATCATATATACGAAAGAACAAACCAAATACTTTGAAAAAAGGCAAGTCTTATTCTTAAAAATCATATTTTAAATTTACCATAAAGTAGTGTAATTGTCACATGTAAGGTAAAAATTAATATGATGTTTTATCATAGAAAGTGTAACCTGTTGATCTTTCTTGAATAAGCACTTCAAATGTGCAAAAAGAAATAAAAACTTTACATACAAACATAAATACTTAATCTTTGCCAGTACAGTTACTCATGATCATTGAATACCTGCTATGTTTAAATCTAAGTGGAGCCTGTTCCAGCCACAAGTCAAAGTTGAATATAACCACATTTTGGAAAGTTGTTAAAATGAGTTATTAACTCAAAATATCTTATTCAGATGTAAGTGGAATTTATAATTCTACCCTATTGAATCTAGATATTAGTAATTACTGTTGTAGCATATTTAACCCCTGAAATGCAACTAGCACTTTCCAGTGTTTGGGTTTTTTTTTTTGTAGTATGTGCTAGCAGCAATGACATTTTTATAAACTTCAGGATTGTATTTCTTGTCCCAAAAGACACCATTGTATTAATTACCTCTTTTATGATCATATTTTCTCTCAAGCATGTGCGCTTGATTTTAACTACAGTCCCAATTAAAACCAGCATACTACAAGTCATCCTAAAGTTGTTAAAATGACAGTTAGCTGTTGATTGTTACTTCCCAAATTTGCGTTTAAACTGCTTTGATTGTGTTATTTTGTGGATGCAAGCAATGTTACAAGGTTATCACTGAAGCGAAACAAAGGTGGCTTTTTATTGGGGAGCCGGGGGGCGAGGAAGAGGTCACTTTGGCCATTGGAGGGAATTTGTTGAAGTGTTATCATAAAGGCTAATGATCTGACCACAGATCACATTGACTGCTGATGATTTGCGTACATAGATGGAGATCAGGTTTCAGTCCTAGTTTATTCTACTTATGCATAATTATATCCTGAGCAATTCGTTAAGTGACTTTAAAAAAAGCAAGGAAGAGTAAGCTGTGTTCAGCTGGTAGCAGACAGCTGGCAGTTCCTGTACCAGAGAAAGCCTGATTTTTATTTTTTTTTAATGTTTTTCTTTTCTTCAGGAATTCTTCCTGCTTTGTATCCTGGCACAGGAGGAAAAATGAAATTCTATACCCAGTGAAAACTATTTAGTATTGGTTTTGGGGAGCATTCTTTTATTATTTTTTTTTTTTTTTACTTTGGTATGTTAGACACAACCATCCAGTAAGTAACACATGTAACAAAGGAAAAGTGATTGTCCAAGGCACAACTTGCTTTAATGAGTCTTTCTGTCTAATGACATAGCAGTAGTTTGGTGTTGGGGGCTTCTGTTTTCTTCTTTATTTGTAGGGTTTTTTTTCCCCACGGGGCTTTTGACTCTATATTCAGATTTCACATTCAAACAATTCGTTACAGAAACAAGACTTCTGTTTGTTCTTCCACTGTAATCCTGTTAGGTCATTTACAGGGAGCATGTTTGGGTGTACTCTATTTGTATTGTAGTACTTGTAGAGGTACTTGAGATCTTCTATTACAGTGGTGTCATTAATCATTGGCATGTTTTCTCCATTCTGAGCAGAAAACAAGCAGGATATAGGAGGACTGAGGGAAAGGATAAAGAGTACTTTAAAAAAAGAAACATGCTTTTTTCAAGTCTGTAATACTGGCCCAGACAGAGGGACTTTACAAAATTACAGGGAGTTTCAAAAGGATATTGAGAATAAAGGGATGGAGATAATTACCTTAAAAATGGACTGAAGGAGAAGTTATTGAAAATAAAGGCTTGAACAGGGTAAACTGGGAGCCCTTCCTGTTTCTATAATATAGTAACAGAACAAGATTATGTAAGCTAATGCTAATAAATTTTGATGATGTTAAGTCAATTCAAGGTCTGGCTACTGCTGAAAAGAGTAGTCTTGCTCTTGCTTTCCTTGGCCTCACTGTTCTGGTGCTCTTCTCTCCCTACAGCAGTCATAGGGTGAGTTCATCGAGCTGGCCAATGTGACAGAAACCTTGTCTCTAACAAAATACACAGCTTTTTCACCGAATTGGCGCGATGAATTTACTGCACTTGAAGCTGTGGACTCACAAAGTCTGTCGCAGTAGAGAAGATCAACTGCGCTGCGGAGCACAAGCTCTCAGCACACCCCACTTTATTGGCTTAGTCATAAGGTAGAACCATATCCTAAAATTGTGGTGGGGTTTTATGGTTTTTAAAATCTCCCTGTTTAAATGCAACTGTGAAATAGAAAAGGCGGCTGGCACAGGAGATTTTAGTTAATTGATTTAAAGGGACAATTTCTGAATGTCTTCCCTAAAATTTAGGAAAGTTACTGCTCAGGTAGAATAATTAGAGAAGCTTTTGACCTTCTTTGAACAAGGGAAATTATTTCAAGATCTGACATTAGGAGTGTACTGTTTCTAAATGATGATACCTAGCAAGATTAATGTTATTTATCTTCTACCTGTTTGATTAAAAAGTGTTAGATTATGTGATAAAAGCTGGTCTGCACACCCATGAAGGAGCAGAGAGGCAGTGATAGGTGGGGGAACCTGAATGACTTCCTGACCTGACTGTGCCCAGGCCCTTCACAGGAGCCATCAGCACATCAAAGGCTTGATCTCCCCAAACCCAGAAGAGCACAAAGGTAGGCGGTGGGGGGTACCCTAAATTAGGGACTCAAAGGAGGGGTACTACTTGCCTGGGGACTCTTCCAGGGCTGTCCCGGCAAGAGTCTCAGCTCCGGTGTCCAACCATGAAACCCATCAAAATGAGTTGACATAGGAGCACCTTTCAGACTGAGGGCAGGTGCTCCTCAGGCATATGGGACACATGATGGGATGCAAGCATTTTGGGGTTGCACAAGGCTACTTACAGGATGTGTAGGGGAGGCAGGGAAAGGGATGGACAAGAGTAGGAGAATAGAGGGTTGAGGGGTTGGAAAAGGACCATTCATGTGCAAATAGCATGCTGGTCAGTACGCTTGTCTGGCTGTGCCCGGTGGCTGGTCAGCACAGTCTGTCCTGGCTACTTGTTGAATTCCTTTCTGACTCCTTCCCCAGTGAGGTCTCTCTTATGTGTGCACAGGGTCCGAGTGCAGCTGCTGGGGACACACCGCAGTTGGAGGGACCACGTGTCAGTGGTGCAGTGACCGGAGATGCCGGAGTGAGTGGATTTAAGTGGTAGTAACTGGAGTGGGACCTGGGGTCATGGGGGCCTGTGTGCCTCTGGCACCGGCAACTGGGGCAAGCATGGGTGTTTGCGTGGGGGTGTGATGGCTAACAAGGGTGAAGCCAGACTAGCTGGTGAGCAGGTGAAGCGGCCTGGGAGCCAGATGTGTGTGTCTCTGAGGGCAAGACCATGGGAGGAGCTGGCTAGCGAGGGAACCAGGAGGCTGCCAGCCAGCTGCCAGCTAGACTGCAGGTCGAGGGATCTCTGGGGCTCTGGGGGTTGCCTGCTGGGGGACCAGGGAGGGTCGCAGTCAGCTCTGTGTGTCCGTATGTGCGCGAGTGAGAATGTGACAGCAGCTGGAGCGCACCAGTGGCCCTGGGGGGTCATGTGTCCAGGTGCCAGCAACTGGGGAGGCTGGGATCCAGGCACCAGCTCCTGGGCAGACTGGGCATCTGAGGCCAGGAGCTGGAGTGACCCACCTTGCATGTAGAGAATCTTTTCATCAGTGGACCTTCATCCTGCTCAGCCAGAGGGGAGCAGGATGAGGCTGTTGGTGCTCTTTGTGTTACCTGTGTGGCTGGCCATGTGTTTAATTGTATGTGGGGTATCTACGGGCGCTTTGTGTGCATGCGCTTAGTGGGAATACATGCTTAACGTCACTATGCTTGGACATGGGGACATGGAGCTGCAGCCCCCTTGCCTTTCTGAGCCTGCTCCATCTGGCCAGATTTTCCCCCAACACAAAGTTTTAAGCTGTTTTGCATAGTTACATCTTTAAAGCATGGAGCTTCTGCCTCTTTTCCACATAAGTTAATTATAATGGAGGAAATGCGTAGTCTTTCGGAATCAATCAGTGATGTTTACTCAATCGCCTCCTGTCTCTTACGACATTATTTGTACATCTGTGTGTGGAATGGGGAGATGAAGGCCACGCGGCTTGCATTTTAGTCAATAGGAGAAAAATTGTCCCCTAATCTTGCTAAGATTTGCTGACAAGATGTATGTAATATTTTTAGTCTTGTCAAAATGAATGAAATTACTGAGAGATAAGCACTCGCATAATTCTGTAGGATTGGATCATTTAGTCAGGATGGCTACAAATGTACAAAAATCCATATGCAACAGTTATGTATTTTTTTTTTTGGCATTATTCCAAAAATATCCCTTCTGCTGTGCCCCAAGATGTAGAATTTCCCTTCTGTAGTTATATGAAATAGAAGAACAATCTGCATAATATTCTTTTAACTGGCTTTCTTTTAAGTGCCTTTCTTCTGGAACCATGTGTACGTGTTTGTCTAAATGTCTATAACAAAATAGTAATAAAACAGGCAGAACTGGTAGTTAAAAATGGTATTCTTCTGAATGGATTCCTAAAGTTCTGGGGTTTTTATAAATACTTCCAGTCCATACTGACTAGTAACCTGTTTTCATTCCACTAGTGCATTGATTTCCAAAATCATATTCTCCTGTTCTAAAAATACTGCTTTCTGGTCTTGGGAATATTGTGATATCCTGTAAATATGATTATTTTGCAATGGCAGGCGGCTTAGGGGATTGTTCTTTAGGAGGAAAAAACTATAAAGGCAAATATACAACAAAAATAATAGTGTACTTAGAAAAACATTTTGGCATCCTGTAGACCTTGTGTTATCCTGAACTGGCTGTTTTGTGTCTGCTGTGTTTATCTACAACATATAATTCTTGCGAATATTTTAAAAAGCAAAAGAATCCCTGGACAGCATTTATTTTGTTCTGTATGAGAGGGAAGTTGGACTTCACTGATTTTTTTGAGAATTTCATTTTGGGCTTGTGTAGTTTTTATCTGTGTTTTGGTTCTAGAGCCCCCTTGTCTGTACCCCCTGGGTTGCAATATTGTTGGTTTTGGGGTGCTTTCCTGAGCATAAGTTAAAATTATGAAGCCACACAATTACTTTGCCTTCTGCTCTCAATCTTTTGTCTGTTTAACCTTAGAGTATAAGCAGTGCTGTGCATCTAGCAGAGGCATTAATTTATGATTCAATTAAGTACAGCTCTTCGTGCAGTTCCATTGTGTATTACCTCAGAGAGGTTGTAGGTGAGGTTTTTTCTTTTTTCTTTTTTCTATTTTCTTTTATTTCTTTTTTTTCTTTTTTTCTTTTTTTTTTTTTTAAACAGGGCTATTATTTTCAAGGCACTAGAATTAATATCAAGGTAAATGGATATCATTTGGACGTGCCGCAAGAATCTTGGCTGAAAATAAATTATGTTGATTACAGTGAAAGCTGCACAATTTATACTGGGAATGAATTTGATTTTCAGTTTTCTGAATGTAAATCTGTAAGTGATTTACAATGAAAAAGAGTGGGAGTCAGAAGGGAGCTTTAAGTCCAGAACTAAACCAGACTGGGTCTTTACAGGAATGAAACAGTCTGCAAGATTTCAGTGTCTGACTTCCATTACTTATTGAGCAACTCCAGTAGCTTATTTTTACTTTTTTTTGGTTTAGAGTTGAGCAATAGAATTAGACCGATGAACCTTTCTACTTGATGGTATGTAATAGGAGTTACCATGTAAAAAAGCTCACCAGTAATAGAAGTAACCGTGTAAAAATTATGAATGAAAAGTATTGTATTTCTATTTGTCTGTAATGAAAATGTGATACTGTAAGAGGAAAATGCTGTGCTGTCACTTGACTCCAATATAAGCTTTTAGAAGTGTCCCATTTAATTGTGGCATATACTAGCTCTGGTGAGTTTTATTGAGGGCGGCATGACTTTACAAGAATCAGTGTGATGATTTGTTGTGAACAGTGCTCCGTTATGGCTGGACTTGATTTTAGCTCTTGACTTGGTCCTAGGGCACCTTGCATGAACTTCTGTTTCGGTTTCCAATATGTGTACTGAATTAACTACTTCCTTGTATCATGGAAGCACTAGGAGTAGACTTTAGTAACACTTGTGAATTAGTCTCTTAGATATACCTGTTGAGATATGCTCGTACATATAAAAATACCAAAAGAATTAGCTTTTGTGTTTCATGCTCGTCATTTTTCGTTTTCTTTAGGAATAATTTTGTAACTCAGTAGTGTAGTATCTTTTTTTTTTTTAAGCTTTATTTGCTGTTTCAGTGCTTCATAATATGTGTGCTTTACTCTTCAAGTGGCATTGAATATTGCACAATTCTTTGTGTTATGTTGAATTTAACAGAGGTAGGTTATGTCTTTTATCTTTTACTTTTATGCCCTGTTTATGTGGGACAACAGAGTATGAAATTCTTTGGTGTTAATGTAGCCTTCAAAGCTTTGTGCTCGATTTGAGAAGGATGTCAAAAAAATGAAAATGAAAACAAATACCCAAACATAATATGATCTTCTGTATTTGAGTGCAAACTATAAGCCTAAAACTTGCATTTTTATTTTATGAGTGAGTGAGAGTTTATTTAAGTAGATATTTTCAACATACACTTTAACAGAAAACTATTTTTTCCAGGAAGCTGTTATGCTTTATCTATATTTCAATATTTTAACCTTTTCTTCCGCAAATAGTGCACAATGGCTACTCATGGGTAATCTCCTTTAGTTAAAAATAGTTTATCTTTTAATATTACAAAATTTTGGAGCCATTGGAGCTATAATGGATGGTTTTGATACAGTAATTGAAACACAGATGGAGCTCATAGCTGAAGTGTTACTTGGTGTTGAACATGGGTACCACATGTCTTTGGCCTGATTGAATGAATGTTCTCAGGAGAACTTTTTGCAATTACCATGAGGTAATTTTAACTTTTCTGCTTAGCAAAATATCTATCTCCTGCCCAACAATACTAAAGATCATTGGAAAACAAATCTACACTGTTGGGTAAGACAGAAATTTTGTTTGTAGTATTTACTAAAGTGACAATTATTAGTGATGTCATTGATCAGTAGCTTTTTATGAACATTTAATGCCCACTGTTGCATCTGGTAAACGCAGAGTTTGTAATGCAATAAAATAGCAATGAGAATGTTTCCAATTTTAGGGAATACAATAGACTACTTTTTGTAGATTTTCTTGAAAAAAAATTTGTTTTGCAGATAATATATTGTAAAATTTGGAATTTATCTACAGCAGAAAACTTTTCTGGGATTTTTGAAATAATTTAAATCAAGTTTAGACTGATGAAAAAATCTGTGTAAACATTTACTTGGTGGTTTTGGGGTTGTTTTTTTTCCTCAGTAGGAAACTGTCTTAGTTGTCTTTAAATGTATCCCTTGTCATTTCTTTTCCTTAATCTCTCATGTAGTTAAATCTCAAGTTTTGTTTTATTATGTAATGTAAAACCTTTCTGTCCCTTTTGTGCTTTCCTGGACATCCTTAAAAATGGGTGTTAAGTAGGAACAATTCAGTCACATCTATTGGAGCTGACAGATCAAAGACAACAGTGAAGTGTTCATGCTTTTCATTTCAAGCAAATACTGAATTAAATCTGAAGTACAATGTTTTAAACTTCAAAAGTAACCATTTCCTTGCTGATCAAAGCAGACACAAAATAGTTGCTGTAGGCAAAGGTTCAAACAGTTGGGCTGCAGTTTCCCCACTTGAAAAGCAGTTGGTTTTATGGATTTTAGCTTGTAAGTAGAAGTAGCCTGCTATCTGGGCTGGAAAGCCAGACCTGTCTGCTCAGGGAGCTTGATTTTCTCAACTGAAAGCGTGTTCATGAGCATCACAAGCTGTGGAAATTACAGCAGCTTTTACTGTTACTGCTTTTCTTTCTTAGAGTTTTCAAAATGAACTGAATAGTGAGTGACATATTTAAGTGGAAAAATCCACCACTCTGTACTATAAAGGTCAAGTGACTTCTTAAAATTAAAATAGCTGGTTGCATTGTTTTAATTTGGGCTTCTTGAGTCTGCTGACAGACTGCATTATTTAGATGCAATCTATGTTTTCTCATTTCAGTCAGCAGAAATCGGCTTAATTTGACTTCCCTGCTGGACCTTACCTCTCTGCTGCCTGCCAGGGTAGGCCAAGAGCTCTGTGCCAAATTGGGAAGGAACTTGACTAAGTTTGGACAAACTGCTACTTAAAAACGAACAACAAACAAACAAAAAAACTCATCAGTGAATTCAGCTAGCTGTTATAAGGATGAAGGTGTTCCTATTATCTTGGAGGCACCATACACAAACAAGCGTTTAATCTGTTATGGGTGAAGCACAACAGGGTATGAAAAAAAAAATCTGTGATTTCTGACTTTTAAAGGGAATAGTTATAGCTATTAGTGAAATACAATTTTGAAAATGCTTGTTCTGGTAAGGCTGTTTTGAACAAGAAAACAACCTTTTTTGATTATACTTTCAAAAGGGGTCTTTGCATCGCTTTTGTGAATAGATAAACTTTTATGAATAAGCAGATTTGCTTTATAAATACACTTTTTTCAAAAGAAAGTTGTCAGGCTTTAATTTGTCAATTTATTTTATGGGCGTTATTATTTATTTTCTGATTCTTAGTTTGTACAACGTTATGACTAACAAAACTGGAGTTAGGGCTGCTACTGAATACCTGGTTTCCTACTATGTTTGATAATGGATTTTTATGACTGCTCTGTTTCCTGCCTTTAAAATCAATAAATGCTTAACAGGAAAGCAAACTTCAGATACACACTGCATTTATTTTCAGAGCAGTATCTGGGAAGGGCGGTCGTAGTTGGTATCTTTTTGCTTAACTTTCTGAAACTGGGTGGTAGGAAAGCACATGGTGCAAATATGCTTCAGTGTAAATCTGTTGTCTGCAGCGTGTCAGCAGTAGCTGCTGAAGCCCCCTGGAAAGCTGTCAGGCTTTCTGCTTGGTACTGCCAGCATTGCGGTGAAAGGGAGTAGTATTGGCTTTTATTTGTGCAGTGCTAAATATAGCTTGTATTAACACAGCTGCGGTTTTGGGGTTTTCAGTCTTTTTATTTTCCTCCTCAAAAGCATCACAATGGTCATCAAATTATATCAGGCGTCTCTGACTGCTAAATAACTTACGAATATAGAAAACGTTTTTCTTTGCAGCTTAAGGCAGAACCTGATTTGATTCTCTTTAGCTAAAATACAGTACCAGGACTGATAAATGATGCAGCTGTTTTGTCATCTGATACATCTCATACAAAACACCTGTCAAAGTACTGTATAAGTAACTGGAGATTAAAGAGAATTGCCTGTTTTGAGAAAGGGATGAATAGGAAAATTCAAATGTGTGAGGAAAGCAAAAAAACAATATTAGAACCAATTCTACCTGTTCTTACTAGAGAATGCTTGCAGCATCCTGTGTTTCTGTCTTCCCCTTTAAAACCTCAGTGGTGATTTCTTCGAAAGTATTAAAATCTGTTAAAATTGTTTGAAAACAAATTTGAGATGACTCAGCTGCTATTCCTGAGTTTCTGGAAAGTTCTTCCATGTGGTAGGTATGCGGTGAGGAAATGAAGATCACCTTCCATCTAGTAGTGATGTTGAAAATGTGTGAAGAGTACATGCAGCCAAACAGCATGAGGGTTTTCTTTGCTGTAACACCTTTTTTCTGCCTACATGCTCCTCCTCTGCATTGCCCATCTGCTTCGCTTGCACAGAAGTTAAACTCTTGTTTGCAGCCGTCTCCTTATTTAACTGCCTTTAAAAGGAGCACGGAACCTGAGTAAAGAATAAAGCAATCTGTGGCTTCTCTGAGGCATCTGGTTGTTAGCGTAGTAGTGACACTGGTGCCCGCTGCTTCAAAAGTGCTGCTTTGCACTTGGTCCAGATAGTTTGTTTTACTTCAGCAGGTTGCCTCCAGGAAACTGTAGCTCTGTGACACACTGTAGGATTTTGTTGATGTATTTTAAACAGTTACAGCACTAATAAATAAAGCCTTTATCTGTGATTGAAATCCCATGCAAATACAGCGCAACTGTGCAGCTCAGGCTCCTGGCAGCCTGCCGCAGTTTGTCTCATGGTGCTTGCGGAGTTTGCATGCACACTGCTGTGCAATTACCAAAAAAAACCAACCCAAAAAACAAACCAAAAACCAAAACCAAACCAAACAAAAAACCACTTTATCAATCCTGTTACTTTGGGTAGCTTACATGGAGGAAGCAGGCAGGGCATACAGTCCCAAACTGGGAGTTGAACTTCTAGGTATGCTATGGTGGGTCTGGTCAGGGTGCGACACTATGGAATTGAATGGTGAGGACAGCTACGTTTCTCGATGAGTGAGTATTAATTTCACTTACTGTTTCTGCAGACTTTCTCAGGGAATAAATAAGGTGTGCAAACTTTAGGCAATTCATTTTCCAACAGGAGCTTTTTTTCATTTGTATAGCTGTCTTCAACAGCACAGTAACATCGCTGTTTTTGTTCAAGTGGACGGTTCCGTTGCACTGGGGAGGAAGAAGGTTTTGAAACTGGTACTTCTCTGCACAGTGTACCCCCATCTCAAAGAAATAGTAGCATACATTAGATTACTCTTGTTAAAGCATTGACTTAGTTGATGCTTACTTACTGTATATTTTCTTAAATGTCATATATATATATACACTGTGTATATATTGGATATTTGGTTTGGTTTGGTTTTTTGGTTGGTTGATTTGGTTGTGGGTTTTTTGTTTGTTTGCTTTTATTATTATTTTTAAACTGGCAGCTTCAGCTTCATATTTTTTAATGTGACTCTTACCTTCACAATAATAACAGAATCCATCTACATAAAACTCTATAAACCTCACTAAAAATTTCCATAGTCTGTCTTTGTTTACTAGTGACATGTGGTAGTTGCAGAATGCAATGAAGTTTTAAGGACAGTACCATCAAAAAGAAGAGCTTAGGTTATTCATTAGCAATAGAGTGCTGACAAGGTAAGAACATTGAGTTGCTACATGCTGTAAAACTGAAAAATCCCAACAGATTGCACCAGGTAACCATTTGATACAATATGCAACGAGCTTCCAAGGACTTGTGATGTGATGGTTGGAGGCTGTCTTGGGCACAGCAATCATGAAATGATAAGAGTTTTTGATTCTTGGAGAAGTAAGGAGAGGGGTTAGCAGAACTGCTACCTTGGACTTCCAGAGGGCAGACTTTGGCCTGTTGAGGAGTCCCTTTGGCCTGGCTGACGGAGTCCCTTGGGAGGGCAAAGGAGTCCAGGAAGGCTCGACATTCTTCAAGAAGAAATCTTAAAGGCACAGGAGCAGGCCGTCCCCATGAGCCAAAAGATGAGCTGGTGGAAAGGAGGACCAGCCTGGCTGAGCAGAGAGCTTTGGCTGGAACTTGGGACGAAAAGAAGAGTTTATAACCTTCGAAAGAAGGGGCAGGCAACTCAAGAGGACTACAGGGATGTTGTGAGGTTATGCAGGGTGAAAATTAGAAGGGCCAAAGCCTGGCTAGAACTTAATCTGGCTACTGCCATAAAAGACAATTAAAAATGTTTCTATAAATACATTAGCAACAAAAGGAGGGCTAAGGAGAATCTCCATCTTTTATTGGATGCCAGAGAAACATAGTGACAAAGGAAGCGGAAAAGGCTGAAGTACTTAATGCCATCTTTGCCTCAGTCTTTTACAGTTAAACCAGTTTTCCTCTGGGTTCCCAGCCCTCTGAGCTGGAACACAGGGATGAGGTGCAAAATGAGGCCCCCATAGTCCAAGGGGAAATGGTTGGCAAGCTACTACACCACGTAGATGTGCACGAGTCTATGGGGCCAGATGGGATCCACCCAAGGGTACTGAGGGAGCTGGCAGAAGTGCTCATCAAGCCACTTTCCATCATTTATCAGCAGTCACGGCAAACTGCAGAGGTCCCAGCTGACTGGAGATTAGCAAATGTGATGCCCATCTACAGGATGGGATGGAAGGAGGATCTGAGGAACTACAGGCCTATCAGCCTGACCTCAGTGCCAGGGAAGGTTACAGAGCAGATTATCATAGAGTGCCATCACGCAGCGTGTATAGGACAACTAGGTGGTCAGGCTCAGTCAATATGGGTTTATGAAAGGCAGGTCCTGCTTGACTAACCTGATCTGCTTCTGTGACAAGGCAGTCAGCTCAGTGGATGAGTTAAAGGCTGTGGACATTGTCTGCCTAGACTTTAGTAAAGCCTTTGACACCATTTCCCGCAGCGTTCTGCTGGAGAAACTGGCTGCTCATGGCCTGGATGAGTGTATTGTTTGCTGGGTAAAAAACTGGCTGGGATAGCTGGGCCCAAAGCGTGGTGGTGAATGGAGTTAAATCCAGATGGTGGCCAGTGACAAGTGGTGTTCGCCAGGGCTCAGTAGTGGGGCTAGTTCTCTTTATATCTTTATCAATGACCTGCATGAGGCGATCAAGTCCATCCTCAGTAACTTTGCAGATGACACCAAGTTAGGCAAGAGTCTTGATCTGCTTGAGGGTAGGATGGCTCTACAGAGGGATCTGGACAGGCTGGACCGATGGGTTGAGGTCAATTGTATGAGATTCAACAAGGCCAAGTGCTGGGTCCTGTACTTGGGTCACAACAACCCCATGCAGCACTACAGGCCTGGGGAAGAGTGGCTGGAAAGCTTCCTGTCAGAAAAGGACCTGGGGGTGTTGGTTGACAGCCGGCTGAATGTGAACCAGCAGTGTGCCCAGTTGGCCAAGAAGGCCAACAGCGTCCTGGCCTGTATCAGAAACAGTGTGGCCAACAGGACTAGGGAAGTGATCATCCTCCTGTACTCCGCACTAGTGAGGCTGCAGTTTTGGGCTCATCACTACAAGAAAGACATTAAGGTTCTGGACCGTGTCCACGGAAGGGTATCCAAAGGTGGTGAGGGGTCTGGAGCACAAGTCTTATGAGGAGCGGCTGAGGGAACTGGGGTTGTTTAGCCTGGAGAAAAGGATGCTGAGGGGAGGCCTTATCACTCTCTACAACTACTTGAAAGGAGGTTTTAGTGAGGTGGGGGTTGGTCTCTTCTCCCAAGTAGCCAGTGATAGGACAAGAGGAAATAGCCTTAAATTGCACCAGGGGAGGTTTAGATGGGACATCAGGAAATACTTCTTCACCAAAGGAGGTATCAAGCATTGGAACAGGCTGCCCAGGAAAGTGGTGGAACTGCCATCTCTGGAGGTATTTAAAAGACATGTAGATGTGGAGCTAAGGGACATGGTTTAGTGGTGGTTTTGGTGGTGTTGGGTTGATCGTTGGACTCTTATGATCTTAAAGGTCTTTTTGAACCTACATGGTTTTATGGTTCTATCTACCGCCTCCTAATGTGTGCCTCTCTGGTGCCTGCGCATGACTCCTTAAAGCAGAGCCTCCCTGGGCTCAGAGACAGTCATGGCAATAACTTAAGACTGAATGTGGGAAGGAAGAGCCATAATATAGCAGAAAGTTACCAAGTCCCTCGCAAGACAATGGGTATTTTTTCCCATTTCTTTCAGTATTGCCTTCCTATTGAACAGTTTTATTTCATCATATAAATGTCATAAATAACTATGTCCTAAACTTCCCTGTTACAACAAGTGCACAAAGAAGTCTACTATCAAATTTTCTGTTGAGATGCCAACCAGTTACAAAGTGATTGAGTTGCCTCTGCTTTCAAGTATTGTCTGAAAAAACAGCATTAACACATTTTATAAAGATCTAATAAAGTGCTGTAGTTAATTCTTATATCAAGCGGTAGGTATGAGGGTCTCTGCTGATGATACAGCAGACAACTTCTCCCTTGAAGGCTTTAGCTAGAAATGACATTTATTCACTGCAGAGAAGCATTGCTGTCTGATAATTCTTTATTCCACACAAACAGTGTGACTTTAAATAAATGATTAGGTAGCCATAAAAAGATGATTGTAAAAGTGTGTTACCAAATGAAACTGGGAGTGCTTCCTGGGCTGGCATGAGTAGCTAGCATGAGCAGAGAAAACTGACACTGGTTCTCAAGCCTAATTTTCAGAAGAATGTGTATATTTGAAAACAATACTCTATTTTTTGTTCACAAACAGTTTACAGTGCCCCAATCATTGGATACAAAATGCAGTTTAGACCATGTAGTTTTAATGGAGAAGTTTCCCATGTCCGGGTTTCCAACTTTCCCTCTGGAATGTCTGGCATTTATTTGTATTTTGTCATCACACGGCAATTCTCACTACAGCTTTCTTTTTCTTACCTTAAAACATCCAAATTTAAGTTTGTTGTGGCATTGGTGAATCCTCTAGGTAGAAGACAGAAGAATGCGAACCTGAATCCTCACGGTGCTGTTGGCACAACTGTCTTGAACAGGCACATTGCCACCATGCACTGGCACTTTTATGGATTGCCATACCATGTTAGGTCCTGATACAAAGATGGGCGTCCCTAATGTTACAAAAAATTTTGCTGAGAAGATGATTTGAAAAGCAGTCTAAAAGCCAGGTTTGTCATCTGGATTTTTGTGACAGTAAGCTTTTATGGGTTTGGTTAAAAACTGGGAAGGCTATTTCTGCTTATGATGCAATGTATAAAATGCAGCAGCTCTACAGATGCTACCAAAACCCTACCAAAAGTGCTCTGAATAACAATAGTGTTGGTATTATCCCTTCCCACTGCTAAAGTCTGAATTGAAAGATAGAAACCCACTTCTGGAGGATAAGGGACAATGGGAATGAAAAGTAAAAGCGTTTGAGTTACTGGAGCTGTCATCTTTGATGAGAGCACATAGTTGTATTTGGAAAAGAGCTGCACGTCATCAGACCTACAGTCCTTATTTGTGGAAGAGTCAGAAAGTACTCCTTGAGTAAAAAGAGGGAAGGTAAACATAAGATGCGATTTGAACCTGGAGAAAAGACAAATCTCTCTTTTGGCTGGTGTGGAAGTTCTGCTGTATGACTTATGCCCTTGTTTCTCACACTTAAAATATCTTGTTTCTAGCTGAAAAAAGGCAATGCCAATTACATTGTATAATACAGTATTACTGTCTTTTTTGTTATTTGGTCATCTGGCTTCCATTTTTGCCTTGGAGCTTGATCTTCACATCATTATGCCATGTTAAGTTCAGGTAAAAATGACAGATTTATGGTATGCTTGTAACTGTGGAAATTACGTATTTAATTTGAAAGGGTAAGGGCAGGTAAGCACCATACTCCAAGGTGAGTTTGAAGTATGTTGTATGTTCCCTGCCAAGCTGTATGCCTCCATATGGGAATTAGAGTACCAGAAGTGGAACTAATGTGTAATACTAAAGTCATTTTCCCCTTTCCATCATGGTTGTTTAGGCTATCCAGTTTCTATGGGCTAGCTGTTGGCGGTCAGATTTTTTAAAACACTTTATTGTAATTGCAACCTTATTTTTATTTTACACCAATTTATTTTATTAGTCAGTGAAATAACTTGCCTTATCTTAAACTGTGAATTAATGTAGTCCATTGGAAAACCAAGTCTTTCCTCGCTTGAGATAGTAATAGTGTTAAAAACTTTAACTGTTCTTAACTGATGTGGGTACTGATCTTTCTGATAGTTTGCTTAAGTCAGCTGATAGCTGACCTGCTTCTCCATTATCACAAACTGAACATATTTTGTTGTATAAAATTCTTGTCATATTTCACACCAAAACACATAAAAAAATATGGTTTCTTTCTGTTTTATCAATGTTTAAGGAGGACTTACAATGTGACAATGAAATGTTTGTGTGAAAAATTTTTAATGATGACCTAAAAAAATCAATTTTTTTTTTTCTTTGCTCTCAGATCTCTTTTTTTCTATCTGATTCCTTTCAACTACTGCAGTTCTGAAGTCTTTTGGAACTCAGTTTTTGGGACTCAGCTTGAATAATTTACTTCTGAATAAAAACGTGTGTCTGAAACTAGAAGCTACTTTATGCTAACAATGGTATAGTGTTTTGCTTAGCACTTGAGAGGTAGGTGAAAGAAAAAAAAGGCTGTAATTAACAATATGTAGTAGTTTATGTTATTTTTTAATTGGTAATTTTTGAAAATTCTATACTGATTTTCATTTTTTCTTTTCCTGCATAAACTCATGTTCTTGTCCCAGGAAGAATAAAATGTAGGAAAACAAAATACCCTATAATTTACAGAGTAGTAGATAGGTAAAAAATGGTACAGGCTAAAAAATGTTCTGTTGAAAAATGCCAGTCTTTTTTTTTTTTTTTTTTTTTTTAAGGCCTTTTTTACACTGTTTCCATACAGCATGTAAGTTACTTATTTCTTCTCTCCTCGACCCACACCCCCACACTGCCCTGTAGCTTTCACCTTCTGTCAGTAAAATAAATTCTGTGGAGTGGGGAACTGGGAGTGGGGGATTTGGGACTTCTTGCTAAAGAAACAGATGATGTCATGTTAGGAGGAGCTAAAACACTACTATGAAAAATTGGAGGTAGGTGAGCCTGTGTTGCGTTTGGATAAACTTCCAATAGGCACTGCAATACATAAGAAACCTTTCCATCAACTGTTTTTCCACTATCACAAAGTTCAGTCATATGCCCTTAATAGGAATTAATATGTAAAGGAAACCACTTTCTAATTAACTAGTCGAAAACTTTATTTTTATTACAGGTTCATCAAGTTCACTAAACTAATATGAAGGTCCTGTAGTTGAACTAGACAAAATGCAAACATGTAAATGAGTTTCTTCACAAATCTGATTCTGGAAGGACAGTCTCTTATCTCTAGTTTGTAGTTGTTTCATGCCACTGCATTAAAATGAGATTAAGAACAGTAATTTTATACAAATTTTTGATAGCAAAGTAGTTTTCCTAGGCTTTAATGAACTAGTGTCAGAACAGTTTTTCTTTATGAGAAACTCGATTATTAAAATACAAACCAGAAAAAATAATGTCTGTTATACTACAAATAAAAATCATTCCAACTGCAACCATACCTGCGTGCTTACCATTTGGTGATGTTTATGCAGCCTGGATTGTGACCAGGTTTCCAGCACATACGGACGTGAGTGAGCCTTCTCATGAGCAATCCAATTGAGTTCATGGGATTAGGCTTGTGCTCATGTGGACAAATCGTGTCTCTGCTGATTTAGTCTCTATAGGCTATATTTTTAAGAGTATTCAGTATTCGATATGATGATTGCCTTGGAGAATCTGGCATAAAGGAATTGCGAGTTTCTGACACTTGGCTTGTCGATATTTGTGCAGACAGCTTGAATCTCCTTCCACATAGTGGTTAGTTTGAATAGCAGACTGTTGATCTTACGTATTTCATTTTTTGGCTAACTGAAAAACTTGCACACCAAATAAAAGGCATCTCATCTGTGAATAAGAAATGTTTGTGTTTCTTCATGGGTTTGTGTATGTCAGAGTGAGTTCATGGGCTGTAGTAGCTCTGATACGCTTTCATGGATTGTGATTATGTTTTTATTTTTATTTTTTAAAAGGCACTCTGTTGGTCTTAATCCTGGTAAAGTTTGTCCCTGTCATCTCTTGACAAGCCTAGAAACATGGTAGATCTCATTGCTGCTTCTCTAGGACTTAACGACCAGTTGGCTAGAAATTCATGTTCTGGCTATAGGGCCAGCCATTTCTGCCATGTCTAAAAATGTCTTACATATCAGGGTAAACTGATTTTTATGTAGGAGATTAAAAATTAATAGGACTGAAGACATTCTGATTACAAACTAAAATAAACCTGTAAGTGATGAAGAAAAAAATAGGCTGAATGGTTTTCCTCTCATGATTCATTTTATTTGAAATTTAAACAGATCAGACCTGTAAAATAGTGCAAGTAGATGTCCAGGTAAAGAAATGCTACCTTCCTTTCTGACATTTGTCAGACTGTAACACCGTCTTCAGGGTTCTCTTAAAGCTAGCTGTAATTGAAGCAAAAACAGACACCCCACCCCCCCC